>NC_056730.1:1130786482-1131031482 GCF_019279795.1 Protopterus annectens
ACCCTTTCAGGAAGGCGTAATAATTCATCTTTGCAGTGTAACTCATACCACCTAACTTGGTCTTTTACGTCTGGTCACATATTAAAACTCATCCAAAGTACACTTCTGAAGTGGTACAGTGTCAGAAGATTTACTGCATTGCACAGTAATGCATTACAGCAGATCTTTGTTCAGAATTATGAATTGCTTCCTTGCAATTTTTTTGTAGCCACACTTGGCTGATTGTCTTTGTTATAACTTAAACATCTTTAAAACATTGCCAACAAACTGTTTCAACTACTGTGATGAACAGGACCTATATGTCAACACCAGAACACAGCTCATTCTTATCCGGTTGTGTGTAGCAGGATAAATGTGTTATGGTGATAGCTCTTAACCTTTTACTTCCAGAATGAGGGAAAAATACAGAAATAATCAAGGGCTGTCAGGGACAATTTTTAAAATATTGGTGCTGTTAACTTGGGGAGATAAAATAAGTTTAAAATTCTAATTATTGATGTAACTTACTATGTGTAACTGTTCCAAAATTGCTTGTTTTAAGAGAGAATAAGAGGAATGTGGCACAGTATTGAGCCACAATGAGGGACATCTGAGAGGTATGGGAAGGTGGCATCATTAAGGCAGAACTCTGTCATGGTTGAAGAGGTAAATGTAGTAAATTAAAACAGCAATAGAAAAGCAGATAGCAAAACTATATGAACAGTGTTAGGTAACCCTACCTGACAGGACTTTCGGCTTCCTCCCGTTAGGGGTTATCACAGCCAATCTCTGGTCTGCAAATTGATTGACAGTGGAGTTTTTATGATGTGAAGTTGCCAGTGCAGTGCCCAACCTTCACAGAAAGTACACACACATATGCACCTACTGCATGTCTTTAAAACTCAACCACAGGGATGACATGCAGACTCCGTACAAAAGGAATTCCAGTCGAATATCGAACCGGAGGGACCTCTTACTCTGAGGCGACAGTGCTAACCATGCACCACAGCGACAGGACTTTTTAAATTATCAACGTTGACTAACGTATTAACTTCTTCCCTGTTAGGGTAGGTATTTAAAAAAAAAAAAAAAACTTTTCAACTCATGCTGGCTTGGAAAGATTTACTGGCCAACACCCACATTACAGAACTGAATTTATAGTTATAGTTTCATTGCTTGCATCAAGTTGCATCTATAAAGTGTTCATTTAATCCTTCCTGGTAGATAACTGCTTGTCACTGGCTTGGTTGTGAGGTAGCAGCAGCACTATTGTCATCATGTTAGAGATGCTGTTTATAGTTAAAATTCAGAGGTTTTCTGTAAAGTTTCTGGCAAAGCATTCATACACACAGCAGCAAACCTTGGACCATTAATTTCTTGACACAGGCAGTTGATTTTTTCTTCGTTTATATATTTATAGATGTCTGTGTTTATATGTATGTATATATATATATATATATATATATATATATATATGTGTGTATCAGTATATTATACAATACACACATATATATATGTATGTATGTATATGCATATAATATATATAATAGGCAGGTATGTGTTGTGGGGGAGTGCACCTCCCCATGGCCTATGGTTAAAGCACCCATGATAAGACTGAAAGCATTTGAAAAGTCTTAGCAACTGTTCATTTCCTTTGAAGGAAAAAGCAGGGTCTCCCAGTCTGTAAACAAATCATATCTACATTGATTTCTCTTGCCGTTCATTTCTGTTGTTTCTTCCATGGCAAATTCCTCCAAGGTCACAATGCACGTTCTATAACTCTTGCTGCTGTTTTCAAGGGTGCTGACTCCAGAACTGTGGTCTTCCATTTGCACCTTTGCAGAATATTGCCAAATAGATGCATTTTCTGTAGCCAGAACAGGTTTTGCCAGAACCATTCTGTGTTCCTGGATTCCAGTTCTGCCTCCCAAACACTTTATTCCATCTTCTTGAAAGCTTTGAGAACTGTCTCATCAGTCAGCATTACTGTGGTAGTGATCTAATGATGGACATAATGCAATAGTACAAGAACTTACCCTAACCGATATTTAAATAGATTACTGTGCAGTCTATGCATCCTCCCACTTCCCCCTTATTTCTGACTGTTTGCCTCCTCTTTTAACCTAATCCAAGGTAGAGTTTTTTATTTACAATCTCCCCTTTCTTCTGTTATTAGCCAAGTCTATCCCCTTAAAGCATTAGCCTCAGTCTCTTTCTTTGGGTAAGAAAGCTGTGTGAGGATTTTCACACCTGTACATCCCTTAAGTCCCAGCACATGGTCTCATGCATAGGTCTTAGATCACACTTCGTGAGAGAAGGGTGCTGCTGAAATTTTGTAGACTGTCTGTGGACATACAGTATCCCTGGCAGGATGCATCCCAACAGTTAGCATTACTGCAACAGTGATCTGTTTGAATGGTAAGTTCTTCCACAACTGTACCTTTCTGATGTTGGCTCCTTAGTCCATGTACCTTCTGCTGCAGTTAGCCTTGATAGTGTTGACAGACATGGCTGCCTTTTAGAACATCAGCTTTTGGGGTCCACACAGGTGGTTCCTTCATTTTATTCAGGGGTAGCACCACATTCGTTATACAGTATTACTTTTGATCTATTCTGTACACCACAGTGTGTTCACCACTATACTAGCTTTGGTAGTGGAGGACCTATAGAAGAAGGCAGTCTGTGTTCATGGATTGGACATTCGCATGGCTGCAGTAGTTAGGATGATGTCATGAACTTATCTGTCCTCAGAGGATTGTTTTCATTGAGGAAGAACTGGACACACTCTAGAATCAGGTGTTCCATCTTTGAAGGGACCCAGAAGGTCATGGCTGTGGCATTCAGGATAAAGAGGCAGCACAGGGTCTAGGCATGGATCCTCCTACCTCTTCTAGGTCTGAAGGCTGTCATGGTCTTAATGGTACCTTTTATATAACTGAGGACTTGGGTGTTGCAGTGGACTGTTGGTGTTAGTGGCTGCATTGTCAGCACATACTTTCAGAATTTTTTCCTATCTGTCTACCTGTCTATCGCTCAGTCTATCTTTCTAGCTAATCTTTGGTGTCAGGCCCCTGTGTTACCAGCTCATAGAATGGAGAAGACAGTCACTGCCAGCTTTAAAGTTGATCTTCAGTCCCCGCAGCCAAACTCATTGCAGGTCTTGACTGGCAGTTCTCTAACAGGGATTGGAGATCATTTGGACTCTTCCACATTTCAAAAGAGTTGGGTACCCCTCACCTTATAAGTGGAGTCTCCATTATCCACTGACTGTGGAAGTTGTGGAGATAGTTTACTCACTAGCAAGGTGTGGAGCTCTTCAGGACTCCTCCGCATTTGTAAAGAATTGGTTTCCCCCTACGTAAGGCTCTTCATGAATTACTGCCTTTGAGGTCTGTGGAGGGAAAGTGGTTTATAGCACCTTTCCTGGTGTCCACTTTACAAGTCAGTTCTTCATATGGTACCTAAACAAGCAAAGGGGTATGCAGCCATACTCTATATCTAGAGGTAATGCAGGTGTGGTAGAGAGCTATACACAGGGGATCACCCTCTTAGCAGTTTATATTTATGGTGAGTTAAATTTGCTCAAGGACCCATTGAGTCTTTCTTCATGGTTTCTCCTGTTGCTGAGGATTTTGGAAGTTTTGCCTTGTTTGTGTTTTCTTTCTATAAGGCATCCTAGAAACTGACCTTTTTTTTTTTTTGCTGTATGGGAGATTTTGTGTATTTTGTGTGTTTCTCCTAGATCTGTCTCCTTATTGAAAAGTGAGACTCGTATTACTGAGGCCCCTAATGCTGAAGAGAAAAAGACCAAAAATTCAGGAAAGTAGTGAATGTCAAACACTGCTTATTTTTCTTCAAAGTTGTTTTTTTACTCCCCCTGCACCCCACACATTTATGTACACCATCACCAAGATTGCTGTTCTGAAGAGAAAAAGGGATATTCTGAGAAGTGGCAATTTCAGACTTAATATATGCAAGTCCACATTTTCAGTTATTCAGTCTGTACATTCAGGGATTCGCACTAACAAGTCTCATCATTTCAGATGGTTACAGCTTGGCAATTACTGTTGAATATTTTCTCCATTTCATGTTAGGGGAGATCCCTATTAAGTACTTTATCACAAAGTTCAGAGGAGAAAGCTAGCTCCAGTGGCATAGAGGAATAAAGCATTGATTACAGCTCTGGCAGCTCAGGCTCAATTATTGGCTTTGGTGTCTGACAGAAGTGGCTAGGAAGGATTTCCGTACCCATCTTGAGGGAGCAGTGGAAGTAAAGATGGCCACATATTGCCACTATCCCTCAGGAAAGTGACAGTGACACAAATGCGATGCTCGTGGTAGGTGTTACGCTGACCAGGCCACTTTGTGGTGGTGGTCTTCAACATGGAACCATGCCCTCGCATGGAGAGGGCACTGTGGGCTTCTGTGAAAGCATACAGCATCCTCTTAGCTACCCAAATTGACAGTCCCTGCCAGACAGCTCTTGCCCCAGCACTGGGTGGAATTCCCAGTGCAAGGGAATAAATGGACCATTTCTGACTGAGGGGACAGCAGGCACAGGGACAAAAAGGCCATAAAGAAACAAAGTTTTCAGATAAGAGAGATTAAATTTTATCCTTATCACCTGTTGGTATGTAGAAGTATGTGGTTTCAAGCTACCAGATTCCCTTAAGTTAAGGAACACTTCCAGTAAAACAAAAACAATCCTCCATAGTTGTGCCAACAATTAGCTCCATCTTGAGGCTTGGCTTCTGCCATAGACCCTTTTATCCCACCGAGTCAGTTTAGAGGCATGTCAGAATTTGTTGAAGTTGCCAGTAATCTTCCAGCTGACATGTATACTCTTCCAGGTAAGTTTTTTCATTTTAGTGGGAGATATCCTATCCCCATAGCCGGCCTTAGGCATAGGCCAACTAGGCGGCCGCCTAGGGCGCCGCTGTAGCAGGGGCACTTTTCCAGTATTTATTTGGTGTAGATAGACCAGGATGGGGGCACTAAGTGGTGTGGTGTGGGGCGCCGTGGAGCCCTTTTGCCTAGGGCACCAGTTGACCTAAGGCCGCTCCTGCCTATCCCTCCCCAGTTACCCAGTGTGTGAGTGCACCTGACTTATTTTTGGTCCCCATATAACTTGCGTTTTATGTATCTCATGGCCAGAATGTATATGGAAACTATTTCTGGCTGCCATAGCATTGTAGAGGACAGAATTGTGGGCTAGCATCAGCTGTTAAAGCAGTTTCTTAAAGTGGCTCTTAAATCTTCACCATGTTTTCAAGAATCCTTCCTTCCTAAAGATTTCAACTTTGTGATTGAAAGGCTTGACAATTTCCATTTTGAACATGTTGGTTCTCCTTAGGAGAACATTTTTGTTTGCAAGGACATACAGAAACTGGAGTGGGGTGGGGATAGGAGAGTCGTCTTAGATTTCGTACCCAGGGTGGTCACTGTCAACATGACTTTTTAGTTTAAAAACACAGAGCAACTATGTGTCTCCTCTGTTCCAGGGGAGGAGAGGGCTGGCCATTGTCAATCTGATCTTTTCCTGGAGAATTGAAAATTGCATTATCTTTTGCCTTATTCAGCAAATCACCCAGTTGAACAAAGCTGCTGTCAAAGGTCTCTCTACCAGGTGCATAGCTGCTTTTAAGTGTTTGCTTCAAAAAAAATCTCCATTGTAGAAGTTTTTACTCTGGACTGGTCACTACTTCTTCATGCATTGGTTTTGACTCTTTGGTAACTTAGTACTTCAAGATCCAACCGTCTAGGCCTTTCCTGTTGGCGGACATCTACATGTCATCTGTTTGGTGGTTGCTGCTTATTCATCTCAACTGTAGACCCACAGAAGAGGGTATCCTGTTATTGAGATTAAGTATGTTTATTTTATATTTCACTTTGATAACCAGGTAAGTGGACTCGTTGCCCAACCCTTGTCAGCCACAGCTCAGTTGCACACTGTAAAATACATGACAGGCCTGGTGTACATAGACAAAAGTGATGCTTACAATATGAAAACAACACATATTGGCAAGCATTACTACAGTCTGTACAGTTAAGATTGGAAATTCCATAACCATTAAACTAGGTTAGTAAGTTAAACATGCAAAGAAATAGATTTGACTTGGGCATGCGATGCAAAGACTAGTCCTTTTCCATGAAGCATGAGCGTTTGAAGTCCTTTAGCATGTCATATTTAACTTTTAGTTTTGAACATTTCTAGCGTGTTTTGGTGTTTGATGATGATCTTACCACATCAGTTGATATGTGAGTATCCTTTCTTAACAGGTCGCAAATACCCTCCCTCCCTCCTTCCTCCAGTGTTTGTATGCTTCCTGTATCCATTGGCTACTGTCCGAGTTCCCTTTAACTTGGACATGTACACATACATATATCTTTATAAATAGTGTAGACTTTTTTCATTAAATGCAGGAAGTGCTCTTGTTCGGTGTGAGTTAAGCTGAGGGGTTAGGCGTAGTGTTTCAGCTGTCTACATATTGTGCTATCTCAAACCATTGGAGCATCCACAAAACATGACACATTAGAGAAGAAGAAAGGATGGCAGTCTTTGATCTACTAAGGAAGTCATTTCATCGATCATTTTCTACATAAGAATGTATGCCTTACATTTTAGCAAGGCAGATGCCTAAAGAAAGGTGGTGATCAAGCTGGGAGTAAAACAATTCAGAACAGAGGTAAGGTGGAGGTATTTCAGATAACTTTTTGGATGTAGTACTAGAGGGGAAAAATTGTATGTAAAATATAGACGTGCTCAGAAGTAAGTGTTAAGAATAAGAAAAGAAAGTAACAGTGATGGGGTAGGATCATGAAGAATGATATGACAATTAGAAGAAGCACCAGCTTAAACATGAGACACAGTGTTGAATGCATAGATTAACCTGCAGGTCTTTTGTACTGATTTAGTAGTAGATAAGTGAAGTTTGGCAGATTTGTTGTTAGCTGTATGAGCATGTCAGACATGTGCTGTTTGAGTACCAGTATCAAGAAAGATGACTTTTAATAGATCTGCAAGTTATGACTGATGACTTGTGTAACTGAATGAATAACCTGCTGATTTACATGTCAGTCAAGGGAATGCATTAAGATTTTTTTTAAGCCGGCAGACTGTTTTTTACCAGCATAACTAAAATTCTTTATTCTTTCATTATGGCAGTTACTTCAGCTGTTGACCTATGCAGACAATATGACTGTGTTATTTGTACACAATGGACCAGAAATGCTCACTTCATCCAAGTGGAACCAGAAAGCTTTCTTAAGACGAAGAAAGCGAGTCCAGCAAGATGCAACAGTAGACCAGTAGAGGAATCACAGATGCAAAAAGAGTTATTACAGCTGTATAATTTCCATGAAAAGACTTTGTATTCTTACAAAGACAGGAAACAGAACTGTTGAATTTGTTCAGCTTATCCTGAACTTTTGCAGAAAACCTGTCAACGAATTCCATAAATTGATTACCTTTACTGTTATATTTTTATAGTGAAACGCTGCCACTTTTTTCTGCACAGTTACTACTTCAAATGATGCCCTTGCAGTTTATTATTGGAAACTGAATAGGATAATGCCTAGTGATGCTCATTTGCCATTAGTTTCTGTGTGTTAGTTTTGTTCTGGTCACTAAACATTAATCTAAGCATTTACTTAATCGGCCTACTTTCTGTGTGAAACTGTTTGAAAATGTTGAGTAAACGTAACTGTATTTATTAGTGGTAATGTGACTTTTGTTCATTCTTTAGGCAAAAGTGTAAAAGTAGATGCTGAGCATCACGGCTCCTAATAACATCTCCACATTCAGGGTTTACATCAACAGCAGTTGCTGATGCCAGTCTTATTGATAATCAGAAATATAGTGTACCAACAAATGTACTTGAGGCTTCTGTCTTCTCTGAATTTCAGTCTCTCTTGGATAGATGTATTGAGGCATCTTTACCCATCTGATATAAGAAGAATGCCGAGCTTAAAACTAAACGTATGTAACTGAATTTCCACATTAAAAACAGCAAGTTGCTAGAGTTCTGAAATATCTTGGTGAAATATACTTGTTTTGCAAATAACACTTTGTATCAAAAATGGTAATATACCATTAGGAGGAACTGTTTTTGTTTAGTTCAAGGTGAATTCACCCTAAAGATCATCACAAGAAGTATTTTTTCTGCTCAGGTGCTATGCACAATCATACCCAGTGTGCTATTTGTCAAGCCTTTGTTCTGAAAACTCTTCACAGCCATCTGTCTTCTTTGTCCATCTACCTTGAGACGGGTTCCATGGCCGAATCCTCCTGCCTTGAGGTAAAGTCATCTATCAAAAAGAAGACTAAAATGTCTCGGTTGGAGTATGCTGCCATCCAGCCTCCACTGAACATCTCTGTCAAGGTGGATGAAGACCCTGAAGATTGTGCGGTGCTGACAGCAGTTTCCTGTGCCACAGCCCTATCGGAAGTCAGTATGGAACCTGCTTCTCACACGTCCTCTGAGGCTATGCAAACGTCCACCACAGACATTGAGGAGGAACCACAGCTGATAGTTTCCGAATGGCCAAGGGGGATTCTCCTGATTCTTGTTAGAGAAGAAGTTTCTGATACCTTTAGAATCTAGACATGGCTCTGAAGCCCCTAGGTTTGTAAAGTCTGACATCCCATTAAAAAAAAAAGAAGCAGAAAGCCAAAAATATTCCTCTCATTGCCAAAGATCCTCAGAAAGAATGGCAGAACTTTACCCAGAGTTTGTTCAGTGCTCTGATGGCTTTGAAGGCCCTCCCCCAACCTGGAATTATCCGCCCTTCTTCTCCTTGTCTTCTACTCCAGCCAAAAGAGCTAGGGAATCTGATTTCTCGGTTGAGGAGTTGGATTCAGGGGATGAATCTTTGACCTATTCTTCGCAAATTACTTCACCCTTAGACTATGGGTCAGAGGAAGAGAATTCCATGAGTCCTGATTCTCCCTTTGAGGAATTGTCCTTTAGGGACACTGTTGTTCACATGATGGAGCATTTTAAGTGGGATTGCTCCCAGGTCTCTGACATTCAAAAGAAGTATTATAAGCTGTTTAAAATGGAATCTCCTAAACCTTCTGCTATTCCTTCTGTTTTGGATGCTTTGTTGGATACGTTCACAAATGCTTATGTGATTCCTGATTCCCAACTCCTAACCCCAAATGTCTCCCTTCTGATATAAGGCAGTTAGGCTGTGAAGAAGCTGGGGGGGAGAAGTTTATATGTCTGCTACTGTGGCTTTCAGGACCATAAATTCAAGCCCATATGACCAAGTATACTTTAGCACTTGTGCCTCAACTTTGGGGGTCTTGCCAGACCTTCCTGACTCTGAAAACAAGACTGCTGTTCTTTCCTTATTGAGTTCTACTTCACAGTTAGCCCATCACTCTATCAAATGTAGCAGTGATGCAGCTGATGAATCTTCCAGAGCTGCTGCTTCAGGTTCAGTTATGAGTAAGTACTCTTGGCTTCACCTCTAGGCCTTACCTTTTGATATTAAGGTCACGCTCCTAATTGCTCTTAATTGCTCCTATGGACGACCAAAATCTTTAGTCCTGCTGCTGCTGACCTGTTTAAGAAAGATACAAGATAAAGTCATGCAGTATCTTAAGCAAATTTTTGATGTTCATTGTGTTTCACTGTTGCAGTCATTACACTTGGGTTATCCTGCTGGCAGTCTACCCGCAGTCAGCCCGAATTCCAAAGTCCTGGTCTGGCGTCGGTTGCTGTCGCCTTTTCCCATTACGTCAGTGCGCCAGGGGTATATAAGATGCAGCTGACGCCATTTTCTTCAGTCTTTCCTGCCGCGCGGTGCCCAAAGCAAAAGCAGTTCACAAGTGCCGGTTGGCCGACTCCTGAGATTTTCGAAATTGAATTTCAGAACCAAAGTCTTCAGTAAAGCTAAGTACCCCATTGGGGAAACTTTTTCTTGCTCCAGACCGATGTCAGTAAAAGTTAACAATTGTATTTCTTGTGGGAAGCAAATACCTCATAAGGATTTTCACTCTTACTGTATTCCTTGCCTAGGCCCTGACCATGACGTTGCTAGTTGTCGGTTTTGTGCTAGATTCAACCAACGCACTATTAAGCGTCTGTTTGATTTTGCTTTACATTACTTTGGCCGAAGGTTTAACTATATAATGCCGTCGGAACAACAGACTGGTATTCATAAAAAACGCAAAGACAAAGAAAAGGACAGGCATCCAAGGGCCAAAACCGATGATGAAGCCTCTTCTAGGCCAGTCGTCGGTTCACCGGTTCTCAGTGAGGCACTTTCGCAGCCCCTGACACCCGCTACCTCAGAGCCACAGGCCGCCTCCGACTCCTACGTGGAGACAACTAGGCCTCTGGAAACTCAAGGTATTGGGCCTACGGAAACTATTCCCTCAGATGGGTCCAGAGCTGCTGAGCAGGCATCGGCTTCTGAGGGTGTTTTCAGACCTGCACAGCTTACTATCAAGTCCACTTCAGCAGCCAAGGCAATGTCTAAAACACCATTAAAAACAAAGAAACAAGTACAGCATTCTCCTGGACAGTCATCCGTGCCAAAGAAGCAGATGCTTAAAATGGCCGAGGACCTAATTACTTTGATCAGGAGTTCCCATCCCCCTCCTGATAAAAGTCCTAGGCAAGACACTGATTATGACTCCTCTGACCAGGTTTCTATTTCCTCTGATTCCTCTTCAGAACAGGGATATTCTCTTCCTCCCTATGAGGACTCTGATGCTGAAGAATCTATCCCTTCAGCCTCTCCTCCTGAGGATTACTCTTTTGGGGAAACCTTGCACACCATGAGGGTGCATTTCCATTGGGAGAGCTAGGATTATTCAGAATCCAAGAAAAGGCTCAGAGACTTTATTTTACTGCCTCAGCACAGGCCCCTTGCTATCCCCCCTATACTAGATATTGTTGTTGATGTTTTTTCTGAATCCATTTTGTCTCCTGATTCTCTACCCCCTGCAACAGTCAAGCCAGATAGGTACTACAGGGTCCCATACTCTCATAAATATCTTTATAAAAACCCTGCTGCTGACCCAGAAACAATTTCTCAGGGTCCCAAAGGGGTCAAGGCTTCCACTGCAAAAAACCCTGTTCCCTCTAATAGGGATTCTAGAGCACTGGATAGATGGGGGGGGGGGGGGGAGTTTACACTTCTGTTACTTTTGCTGTACAGGCTTTAAACTGCCAGTTTCACATGCTTAAATATCAACAATACCTAATGTCTTTGCTAAAACAGAAAATGCTTTTACAAGCTCAGAATGTCTTGACAATAAGGAAATGCAGGATTTATTGCATGCAGCTGAACAAGTGGGAAAGCACACTTTGCAGTGTGGTTTTGATTCATTAGAGGCTTCCTGTAGAGCCGCAGTTACAGGTTCTGTCATTCGAAAGCATGGTTGGTTAAAAGAACAAAGTTTACCTGATCATGTTAAGCAAACTTATTGGATGCTGCATTACAGCATGATACTTTGGTGTTAAGGCAGAAGAGGTGTTAAAGAAAATGGAGGATAAAGCAAAATCAATGCAGACAGTAAAGGATTTCTTACAGGTTCAGCCACCTAGATTTAGCAGGAACTGGCTTTCTAAAAATTGGTCCTTTCCTGTGTCAGACAGGCCACAAAGAGGCAGATACAGACGCCCAAGAGGCAGATCTCAGCCCCAAGGCCCATACAGACCTAAACAATGGGGTGCTTCAGCCCCCAAAGGCAGAGAAGACAAATCACAACCTTATAGGAAACAGTCCCAATGACTTCCCTCTACAAATGCCCAGCACTTACCTTTTGGCAGCACCATTAGGGGGAAAACTAGCACTTTTCTCACAAAATTGGCACATGATCACCCAGGACAAATGGGTACTGAATATTGTTTCTCAGGGTTACATGTTCCACTTCCACACCCTATCAAGGCCAAAAGGTATGCCAGACCTGCCACAAAATCAATGGGCAGAGGCACAAAAACAAATTTCTGCTCTCATGGACATGATAGCTATTCAAAAAGTACCACAGCAAGAACAGGGGCAAGGTTTTTATTCAAGACTTTTCTTGGTACCCAGAAAGGACAAAGCCTGGAAACCAATACTGGACCTGCCAATTCTAAATACTTTCCTGGATGTTCCAAAAGTCAAAATGTTGACACAGCAGCAACTTCTACCCATGCTGGGCAAGAAGGCTTGGCTAGTTACTTTGGATCTCAAAGAGGCATACCTGCATGTCCCAATCAGACAATCTTGCAGAAGATACCTCACATTCATAGCTGGCTCAATGCATTACCAATTCTCTGCACTGCCCTTTGGCTTATCTACTGTGCCCAGGGTCTTCACAAAATGCCTGGCACCAGTAATTGCATTTTGCAGACAAAAAATAATTCAAATATACCCCTACTTGGACGACTGCCTTATTCAAGCAGAGAGCAAGGACATTCTACTAAAGCATCTGGCGTTTGTAAAAAGATTACTAATTTGCCTAGGGTACACAGTAAATGAAAAGAAATCAAAACTAGTGCCCTCTCAAGAAATAATATTCCTGGTTGCAAGCTTAAGTAAAACTGCCCAGATGGCTTATCTCACGCCAGACAAGCAAAGGCAAGTGACTCATTACTGTCAAATGATGGCAACAAAGACCCAGCTACCTGCAAGAAAAATTCTGCAGGCTTTGGGATTCATGGCATCCTGCATCCTACTAATTCCATATGCAAGACTGCATATGAGGAAGCTACAGTGGTATCTAAAAGTGTTTGGACTCAACATTGCCACAGCCTGGAAACAATAATAACTCTTATTCCCTGCCTGCAACAGGAGTTTTGATGGTGGGCACTGGTCTGTCACCACAACAAGGCACAGCCTTTCACTTTACCCACAGCCAGGCAGACACTAACAACAGATGCATCGGATTATGCCTGGGGGGCACACATGGCAGGAAAATGTATTCAGGGTACGTGGTCCGCAGACGAAATGCATCTTCACATCAATCAAAAAGAGATGCTAGCTGTACAGAATGCCCTGACAGCCTTCAAGGATCTACTTCATCCAAGACAACTATTACTAAAGACGGACAATACTACAGTTATGTGGTACATAAACAAACAAGGGGGCACACATTCCTACCCCCTCTGCAGGCAAGCCATGACTTGTAGAACACAGCACTGACCTATCAAGTACATCTTCAGGCACAATTCCTGCCAGGAAAGAAAAAAACTCTGGCAGACGAACTAAGCAGAAACCTCATGGACCCTCATGAGTGGAAACTAAATCCACAGGTCTTCAGCATGATAACAAGGAAATAGGGATGCCCGGACATAGATCTTTTTGCCTCCCCTCATAACTGCCAACTACAGAGATTCTGCACAAGGACTTGTCACTCACAAGCATGGAAAGTGGATGCTGTATCATTCAGCTAGAAAACCCTAACAGTTTACGCCTTTCCACCACTGCCTCTCCTTCCCAAGGTGCTTCTAAAAGTCAGACGAGAAGTCAAAAATTATTCTGATTGCCCCAGACTAGCCACGCCATCACTGGCACCCAATCCTAAAGAGCCTGTCTCAAGGCCCAGCCTGGACTCTACCTCAAATTCCTCATCTTCTGACTCAACAAAACAATCAGATCCTGCACAGCCAACTCAGAACCTTAAATCTGGCTACATGGCGGATAATATAGCCACTCAGAACACACCTCTCTCTAAAGCTGTTATGGATGTCATTTTGGAAGCCAGGAGGCCCAGCACCAGGAAATCTTATGCAGAAAAATGGAAGAGATTCTGTGCTTGGAACCAGGCACAAGGGCTTGAACCACTTGTTCCAAATATTCCTCAGATTTTACAATACCTGAGATGCTGGACAAAGGTCTATCCTTCTCATCAATTAAGATCTATGCCTCTGCCATTTCAGCTCATTACAATACGGAACCTCCTATTTTCTCTCATCCACTGATAAGAGAGTACCTCAGAGGGGGAAAAAACATAAGACCCTCAAGGAGAGCAACAATACCTACTTGGGACCTCACTTTTGTTTTAGAAAAACTCACACTGCCTCCTTTTGAGCCAGCCAATACAGCTGATATAAAATTCTTATCATGGAAAACTGCTCTGCTCCTAGCAATAACTTCAGCAAGAAGAGTCTGAGTTACAGGCATTAATGGCAGTGGAACCTTTTATCATTTTTCATCCAGACAGGGTTTCACTAAGGACAAACCCAACATTTATGCCAAAGGTAGTATCCAGTGTGGCTCTTAACCAAACCATTCATTTGCCAACATTTTATCCAAATCCCCAGAATAAAGGGGAGAGGCTTCTGCACTCTTTGGACATACACAGGCTTCTACTTGGACAAAACAAAAGCTTTCAGAAAAACTGAGCAACTGTTTGTAGCATATGCTGCAGGATTACAAGGAAAGGCCATCTCAAAGCAGACTATTTCAAAATGGATAGTACACTGTATTCATTTCTGCTATGCACAGCATGGCAAGTCAGTGCCTAAGAATATTAGGCCACATTCTACCAGGGCAGCAGCCACTTAAGCAGCCTTTTTCAGAGGATTAACAACCAAGGAAAGTTTGGAGGCTGCAACTTGGAGTTCAGTACACACTTTTACCAAGCATTATCACTTACCTCTTTACTCTAAATCCAGAGCAGGCTTTGCCACTGCAGTTCTGCAGGGCCTCATAGCCACTCTTAATCCTATTTAGACCCAGCCGCCCAACCTCAGCTTTGGGATTCAGCCCAAGTGTAATGACTGCAACAGTGAAACATGATGAACATAGTACAGTTGTGTACCTACCATAAATGTAGATGTTCCAGTGTATTCACTGTTGCAGTCCAGATTACCCACCCTCCATCTCCCTTTCTTTGCTGGGACTTATCTATACTTCTCTATCCTATACAACCTGTGTGGTGTATTTGCCTGTAGATGAAGGTATTGTTTTATTTCTTACTGTGTGTTTTTATAAGCAATATGTATTGCCTACCTTCTTGGGGGCACCTGACATGTGGGGTAAGAAAAACTGAAGAAAATGGCGTCAGCTGCATCTTGTATAGCCCTGGCGCACTGACGTCAGGGAAGAGGTGACCGCAACCGACGCCGGACCAGGACTTTGGAATTCGGGCCAACTGCGGGTAGCCTGCCAACAGGATAACCCAAGTGCAATGACTGCAACAGTGAATACATTCAAACATCTACATTTATGGTAGGTACACAACTGTACTTTTCTCCTAAATCTGATTTTGTTCATAGACAGCTTCATCAACCTTCTAAAGGGAAAAGGGGTCCTTAGCACATGTTTTCAGATAAGCCTACCCAGACTTCAAAGACTCAAAAGCCCCCCTTTTCAGGAAAAAATCTGCCTCTATCTGACCTATTTTCTCCCCGTTCCCTTGACCAGGTTCCCTGGGTCTATGTCAAATAAACGCTTGAAATGTCGATCGTCATATGGTAGAGACCATATGATCGACATTTCAAGTGTTCAAAGGCTGACTTTAATGGCGCCGTATGGTGCAGAATGGGAGAATTTCCCTTTTCTGCACTGAAGTGCGGTCTCGGAGTTGGTATATTTAAGTAGGGAGGTGTGGAGGGCGCAGGGGGAGCTTGCCCCCCTGCTCGCACTGTTAAGGTATTTTTTTTTTTTAATTATATATTCAAACTTTTAAATATCGACCATATGGTCTTGAGCATATGGTATTCGACATTTTGAAAGTTCGAATATATAACATAGACTCGGTTCTCCTCTGTTTCCTTGTCTGGCAACAGATTACTTTAGACTCTTGGGTACTTTCCATTGTTCTTCATGGTTATTAGATGGTATGGAAATCCCTGCCTCCTTCTCAGGGCTTCCTCAATCTCCTGTTTTCTGTGGTTCTGCAGGATCTGTTGGATCTGGAAACCATCCAACCCATTCAAATATCCCAAAGAGGAACAAGGTTTTACTCCAAAATGTTTCTGATTCCCAGGAAAGAGGAGTCATGGAGACCTTTCCTAGGCCTCTCCTTTCTCAACACCCTTCTAAAAATGTCTTTTTTTTCCAGATGCTTTCCCTGCAAAGTCTGTTACTACTCCTGCTTCCACAGGCATTTCTGGTCTCCCTAGACCTAAAAGATGCCTATCTTCATGTTCCCATTCACCCTGTCTTCAGGAAGTTTTTACATGCCCAAAGGGTATTCACCAAATGGCTGGCCCCTGTCATAGCCTTTTGCAGGTGTTGAGGTGTACAGATATTCCCATATTTGGGTGACCTACTTCTTCAAACTCCCTACCAATGCAAGCTTCTTCAGGATCTACACTTCACCATGCACCTTCTTGCGCATTCTGGGATTCATCATCAATCTCAAGAAGTCACTTCTGACTCCGTCTCAAGACCAGAGTTTTTCCTGGGTTGCAGTATCCAAACCATCACAATGTTGGCCTCGCTTCCTTCTCCCAAGGGTCTGTTTTTGACAACCTACTTCCAGTCTCTGCTTCCCCTTTCCCTCATTCCTGCAAGGCAGTTTCTCAGAGCATTGGGGTTCATGGCATCTACCATTCCCATGCTTCCATTGCCAAGCTTCAGCGGTACCTAACTATAGTTTGGCTGTAACATTGCCACCCTCTGTAGTTTCCAGTTCCTCTACTGCCTTGTCACAAACTCGAGTTGTTGGATTTGGCAGATCTCTCTCAGTCCAGGGCTGCCTTTTCAAACTCCTACCCCTACTGAAGAGCTGTTCACAGATGCTTCCAGTCAGGAGTGGGGAGACTTTTCCAACAATCTGAAGGTTCAGGCTCT
The DNA here is from genome assembly GCF_019279795.1 of Protopterus annectens. Lineage (NCBI taxonomy): Eukaryota > Metazoa > Chordata > Ceratodontiformes > Protopteridae > Protopterus > Protopterus annectens. The sequence goes on from NC_056730.1 coordinate 1,130,803,205, forward strand.
CTGGCCCCTTCAGCAGTCAGATTACAGATTAAGTGCACTCATTTTTGCTCTGCATGCCTTCCATTCTCTTTGGTCTCCAAGCCCTCTAGAGGCACAAAGTCTCATCTTCATTGCAGACTAGATTTTTAGGCCTAGGACTTTGCTGTCCACCATCAGAATGCTTCAGGAGGTCTACATTTCTTAAGAACACAAACTTGTGGCAGACACACTGAGCAGGTCCAGGACACACCACCACAAATAGATGCTTCACAGAGAGGTGTTTCTGGGCATAGTACATTAGTGGGGCATTTCACAATTGGATCTTTTGGCCACCCCACTGAACATGTAAGTTTTTTTATTCTGTTCTAGAGTTTCAAGTCCTCTGACTTGGAAAATGGATTCCATGTCCTTTTTTTCAAAGGGAATGTTCCTATGTGCTTACTCTCCTCTTTCTCTGCTTCCCAGGGTCTTGCACAAGATCATAAAGGGCTTCCCTGGAATCTTGCTAGTGACTCCCTTTTGGCACAGACAGCCCTGGTTCCCTCTTCTCTTCCCTTTCACCTGGGTAGGGCCAATCATCACAAGTTGCCTCACTGGATGGATTTTCTCACACAAGACAAAGGGTCTCTCATTCACCCTCACTTGTCCACTTTTCAACAAACTTTGGGTGATGGGGTTTTAATCCATTTCAGACACTACTTTTCTGAGGAAGTGCTTAGTGTTCTGCAAGAGGCCAGGAAACCCACTACCAGAAGATCCTATGTGGCTGAATGGAAGAGATTTCCTGTTAGGTGTCTCAAGCGTCACCAACATCTCTTCTCATTGGGAGTCCATCTGGTTCTTTCTTTCTTTTGTGAATTGCTTCATGCTGGCCTACCATATTCTTTGGTTAGGTGTGTCCATATTCATTAAGGATATCCACACCTCCAGGCTAGTTGCTCAGCATAATGCAGCCGAGGTTATCCAAGTGAAACTAACTCTGGGCAAAACTGCAATCCAAATTGTAGCTTGCTACAGATCCCCCACCATGCCCCAGGATTCCCACTCCTCTTTTCTTGATGTACTGGAAAATATTAGGGTTCAACCAAACACCCTAATAATGGGTGATTTCAACTACCCCACCATTAACTGGGAAAACTACTCATTCGCTCAACACTTTCTGGAATTCATAAACTCCAATGCCCTGGATCAACTTATCCACACCCCCACCAGGGGCAACAATATCCTAGATCTAGTCATTACCAACATGAGTGACCGGTGTTCCACACCTGAAGTCAACACCTCATTGGTCCGATCCGACCATAAGCTAATTATCCTAGATATCCACATCCTGCCCCCAGCCCCCATTAAGGAAAGCATGGTAAAAAATTTCTCCAAAGCCAGCTTCATGCTTCTTATGACAGAAGTGGTGAACTTCATGACACCCATGCAGATGGACAATACAGTTACGACTACTGAATCCTACACAATTGCATTTTATAAGCACTTACATGAGTGCAAGGATCGTGCTATCCCAAACAGAACCAAGATGCTATCCTCCAAAAAAAGGAAGCCAATCTGGTCGTCCCCTGCCAAAAACAAACTGTACAACAGAAGGAAGAAACTGTTGCAAAAGAGAGTAAAATCCCATAAGTGGAGGAGCTCCCTGGTCAGCCTCAGTAAGAAGCTGCGATCCCTGATAAAATCCTCCAAAGCTAGTTACGAAAACAAAATCACCACTGATTCTAAAGACAACCACAAAACATTCTATAGCTATATCAAGAATCTCAATGGCAATACTAAGATCTGCTCTGAGTTGCAGCACAATGGCACTAAATATACAGACCCAACTGATATTGCCAACATTCTGGCAGATAGGTTCAGTGCTAACTTTACCCCTCTCTCACCCCCTAAAGAGCCCATCTCTATACTGGAAGAATGCGAACTTCCTGTAATCACGACTGCACAGGTAAAAAACACACTCTCCAAAGCCAAGAACACAGCATCCATGGGACCAGACAGCATCCCAGGACGCATTTTACATGAACTACAGAACGAACTGGCACTCCACCTAAGTACCATGTTCAATTATAGCCTCACCTCAGGCTTTGTGCCTTCTGAATGGAGCACAGCGACGGTTATCCAACTCCACAAGGCGGGAGCCTCCACGGACCCTGGGAAATACCGCCCCATTAGTCTGATGAGCCTGGTTTGCAAGGCCATGGAATGTATCATCATAGAACTTATAAACAAAGACATTGGTAATTTCCAAACTCTGGACCCCACCCAGTTTGGGTTTGTAAAAGGCAGATCATGTCTCCTAAACCTGATAGACTTCTTTGAAGCAGTCACCAAAGCTGTAGACGAGGGTAAGGTGGTTCACACAGCCTATCTAGATCTCGTCAAAGCTTTTGACACCATCCCCCACTGTAATTATAGATAAACTCACTAAACTAGGTATAAATCCCTGTGTCACAAGATGGGTTGCCAACTGGATCACTGACAGAACCCACACTGTAAAAGCAGCAGACTCCAAATCCGACTTCAGACCAGTGACAAGTGGAGTACCACAGGGTTCAGTCCTGGGTCCTCTCCTGTTTGGTATCTACTTCTCTGAAGTACACGCTAACACAGAAGGTCTTTGGCTAACGAAGTTCGCAGATGACTAAAAACTAGGAGCCATAATCGAAACTCCTAATGATGTGAACATCCTACAAAAGGGCCTCACTGAGACAGATGCCTGGTGTCAAAGCCATGGCCTCAAGCTCAGTGCCAAAAAGTGCATTGTCGTCCGCTTTGGTAAAAACTCTGTACCCATGAACTACAACATAGGCAGTAGTATACTTAACACCAAAAGTGTGATAAGAGGCCTTGGGACACAGGTGGACAGTAGTCTCTCCTTTGATAATCACATCACCACAGCAGTCAGGAAATCCTTCTATGTGGCACACCTCATCAAAAAGGTTTCTCATCCAGAAAAAAAGAGGTCATTGTTCCCCTCTACTCATCACTCATTAGACCCATTATAGAGTACAACTCCCCTTTTGGTATGTACCCCACAAGACATCTACAACAACTGGAAAGGCTGCAGAAATACCTCACAAAGAGAATTACCAGCCTCAAACAGATGCCCTACGCAGACTGTCTAAAAAAACTCCAGCTTTACTCCATCACATATCGCCTACTCAGAGGTGATCTCTGCCTAACATACAAAGCTATGTCAAACCCAAAGCTGTTGGACAAGCTCCATTTAAAGAAGTCCCAATCCCACCAAGCAACACGCTATAGGGACCTAAACCTTGTCACCACAATAAACAGAACATGCCGGAGGGATAGATTCCTGTCCCAGAGACTTCCCATACTCTGGAATAAACTACCTATCTATATCAAACAAAGCTCCTCATTAGTACTCTTCAAGAAAAATCTTGATGATTGGATGGGAAATAGGAAATTCACCCTGGGGATCACTTTTGCGACTCTGCTCGACAGTGGCACAGGAAAATAATTTTCTTGGGTGGCAAAAGCCAGGGTACCTTTTTTGGCTGGGCTTGTATAGCCTAGTACCTACCTATGAACCTATTTGTTAGCACTGTCTGCTGGTCTGCCCTTGACCCCATTGTTGACCTCTCATTATGAGGTCAAGCAGTTCCTTAAAGCCATCCCTTCACATCAGACCTCCAAGAAAACCTAATCCTCCGGGCTCCTTTCCAGGCCGCTGATTCTTCCACCTTCCAACATTGCTCCTGGAAGATTGTTTGGTTGGCATTTCTTATCTCAGCCAAGAGAGTTTCTGAACTTCAGGGTCTGATGGTGGGTCCTCCCTTTTCAATTTTTTCATAGCGACGGTCTCTCTGCATACTAATCCTTCTTTTACGCCCAACTAGTTGTCCCTTAATTGATCTATTCATATTACTTCCTGTTTTTTTTCTCCACAATCTGCTAGTGAGAAGGTTCTTCACACCTTATATTTACATAGACAGCTCAGATATAATTTGGATAAGACAAAGGACATCCACAGATCACGTCTGAGCAGCTTTTTGTTCCTTTTCATACCAGGGCATTGGGTTTCTAAACAAACCATTTCCTGGATTTCTAAGGCTATTTCTTTTTGTTATTCCTTTTACAGTATATAGTTTTCTGCTTCAGTTCAAGCTTATTCTATGAGAGCAGTAGCCTCTTCTGGAGCTTTCTTTTAAGGGGTCTGGATGCTAGACCCATCCTAGAGGCTGCTACCTGATCCTCTTTCCACACTTTTACTAACATTATAAGCTGAATGTCATTTCCAGAACTAGGGCAGGATTTGCCAGTGCTATGCTTCATGGATTTTTGGAGGGTTGACATGTGCCTTCTTCCTCCTGTCATTTACAGTAGCTTTGATAATCTCCCACACAATGTGAATACTGCAATAGTGATAAGGAAGGGCAGAGTACAGTTGTGTAAGATCTTACCATAACAGTGGATGTCCTTCTTTTGACTGTTTCAGTGTTCAGTCCCTCCCTCCTGCCCCCTTTTCTCTTTTTTTCTGTTGAGAACACTCTACTGGCCAAGGCGTCTTTGCCTTTTTTTGCCCTATTTGTCCTCCTCTTTTCCCCCTTGATGCACATGTTTTTTCTTTATCCTGGAATTGCTCTAGTTCTCCTGAGGCACTTCATTTCTGAATATTGAGCATGTGTATGGCACCTTTAAGCCTTATGCTTGCAGGGGAGCATATGACTGACGTGCAGTGTTGGGAGAATATAAAGGCTTTGGTATACTGGCCGGATGTTGAGCTATCCTTAGTAGGAGATCCCACACGATTAATACTGCAGCAGTGGAAAGAAAGACATCTACTGTTACGGTAAGATCTTACAGAACTCTACTTTTGATGCAATGACATTTTTTTTTTTTTTTGCCACTTTCACAGTTTGGCTTTCTATCAGTGTCAGTCACTGGTTAAGTTCCTGCATTTTACTGTAAGTGGGTTTTTGACCATTATATATTAACCAAAATCTATACTATCCATGCCTTTTCTTTTGGGTTATGATGGGAGAAGTCTCACCACATAGGGCTAGTAGGAGGATCCTCCATGAACTCCTAGGCTTGTCAAGTTTTCACTCCAGAAAAGTCACTCAGAGGACTCAAGACTTAACATTCCTGGATGAAAATTAGTGTTTTTGGTCAGACTTTTAGTTCTCACAGACATGCAGCTTGTGTTTTTCTGCCAAGGACTTGAGACTTTGTTAGTCCCCCATTGTGGAGGAAGATAGAGGAGCAAGAAGATATGTAACCCAGGCCCCCCTATGGAGAGTGATAGCATTGTTTCCCACAGAGGGGGCTAAGATTTTCCAGCCTGGTTTTGGGGAGCAGGCTCTTGAGGCCCTAGCTCCATGGGTCAGCTGAACTTTGAGCCAGGGCATCAGATTTTAATATCTCCCTTTGGTTCAGATGGGTATTTCAGTCAGGAGGAGGGGAAAACATTTGGTGATTCCATACCAGGGTCCATGTAAACTTGGGACATCTAATGCTTGTTTAATTCATTGTGCTTTCTCAAGTTGCCGGAATGGGATGGCACCCCTAGAGACCTCACTTTGATGCCAGAACTAGACCAGAGACCACACTGTAGACTCCCATTTCAGAGATGGAATGCCCTTTGGCCAGGCGTTTTAATACTTTGTTAGCATCCTGAGGAGGAAATAGGCTGTTTACACATATAATGGTCCATTTCCTGTCCCAGTGGTTGTCTTCTCTTCTTCCAAAAATGGAGGAGGGTCCTCCTTTCCACAGAAAGAAGACTGAGTCTCTCAGTTAGTTATTCCACAGTGTGTTATTTGGGCTACCTTAAGGGTTATCCCTGCCACTTTCCAACAGCCTTATTTCTGTATATCTGCCCTGTGTGGTGGTTCTTCCACTGTGATTTAACTTGGAAAATATATGATGTTCTCCGTGTTTCACTGTTGTAGTCATCACACTTGGGTTATCCTGCCAGGGGTAGCCCTCAGTCGGACCGAATACCAGAGGCGCTTAGTATTTCTGTGTCGGTTGCTGTTGCTTCAAGACTGACGTCAGGTCAGTGGTATAAAAATAGGCAGCCAACGCCATTACATCAGTCTTTCTTGCCGAGGAGCCTAAAACAGAAGCAGTTCGCATGAGTGCCAGTTGGCCACTACCTGAGTTTTCGTTTCCGAAATTGAATCATCTTGAAGTCTTCTAAAGCTAAGTACCCCATTGAGGATCTTTTTTTCTTGCTGTAACCGATGTCAGAAAACGTTAACAATTGTCTCGCCTGTGGAAAGCAAATACCACACCGAGATTTCCATTCTTACTGCATCACCTGTTTAGGCCCAGACCACGACGTACCTTGATGCCGGTTCTGTGCTTTGTTTAATGCCTGAACTATTCGTTGTCAGGTCCTTATTGTTGCTAAATACTTTCGTTCTCGATCTCCTTATTCTGAAATGTCTTCGGAAAGTGATCCAACTACCGATCTTCCGAAAAAATATAAGGATAAAGACAGAGACTGACCGCACTGGTCCAAAACTGCCGACAACGCTTCCATTAAGCTAGTCACCAGTTCGGTGGTACTCGGATGCTTTCCCTGATGCCTGCTTTGATGGAGTCGCAGGCCGCTACTGAGACACATTCGGAGTCCGGTATGTTGCTAGACTTTTCTTTGACTACAGAACCTGCGGATGTCTCTACCTTGGATGGGTCCGTAGCCACTGTGTAAGCAGCGGCTTTTGAGGAAGTTCTTCTCATTACCGATATTCGACACAAACCAACGACTTCATTCACGTCTTCAGTTCTTTCTAAAACTACAGAGTTTCTAAGGTCCAGACTACAAGCTACGCCTAAAAAACCGATGACCCAAACTCAAGCGCCTGCTTCCTTGCCACAACCACAGATGCTTTAAATGGTGGAAGACCTGATCATGCTAATTAGGGGAAGCCAGCCTTCCCCTGCTAAAAGAAAGAGACTTGTCCCCAGCAGCTTTATCTAACCAAGAGTCCGACGACTCTGAGGTTTCTGATTATGAAGACATGCCTTTATCTGCCTATGAGGATTCAGATGCAGAGGAATCCATTCCTTCTGCCTCCCCTCCAGAGGATTTTTCTTTTGGTGAAACCCTACATACTTTGAGAGAGCATTTCCATTGGCAATGCCAGGATTATCCTCAGTCCAAAAAGAGACTCAGGGAATTTTTAAATTTACCACAGCACTGACCCTTAGCTATCCCTCCTGTTTTGGATGTTGTGGATGATGTCTTTATGGAGTCCAGTCTAACTCCTGATACCTTACCCCCTGCTCCCAGGAAACCGGACAGATATTAGAGTCTCTGACTCACACAAATTTCTTTTCAAAAATCCTACTGCTGACCTAGAGGACATCTCCCAAGGAACTAAAGGAATAAAAAGCAATACAGCTAAGAATCCCACCCCCCTCGGACAGGATTCTCAAGCTTTAGACAGATGGGGTAAAAAAATACACATCTACAACTCTTGCCATTAGAGCATTAAATTATCAGTTCCACACACTGAAATACCAGTAACATACTATAGAACTTAAGCAAAAATTATCTACCTTCCCTGACTGTGCAGAAAATAAAGAATTACAGGAGCTTATGGACTCTGCAAGCCAAGTCAGCAAGCATACCCTGCAATGTGGGTTTGACACCTTAGAAGCATCTTGCAGGGCAGCAGTCACAGGTTTTGTACTTAGAAGGCATGCCTGGCTTAAGAAGCAGACCTTGCCAGACCATGTCAAATCAAAATTATTGGATGCACCTCTGAACAAGGACAATCTGTTTGGCACCAAAGCAGAAGAGGTTTTAAAAAAGATGGAAGAAAAAGTCTATGCAGACAGTCAAAGATTTTTTGCAAGTGCAGCCTCCAAACTTCAGTAGGCATTGCCCATCAAAACATTGGTCCTTTCCACCTCCCTCAAGGCCACCTCAAACTAGACCTAGGGGAAACAGACCCCCAAGACTACAGTCTCAGGGTATGCAAAGATTTAAGCAATGCAGTACCTCCACTTCTAAAACAGGGAGTGCTAAGCCACCCCCTTATGGAAAGAATTCACAATGACCTCTCAACTCCTTTCCTCACCTCTGCCCAATTGCTCGTGCCTCTAGGAGGAAAACTTGCCCACCATGCAAAAAACTGGACCTCCATTACCGATTGATGGGTCTTCAAGATAGTATCCTAGGGCTACAAATTTCATTTCCACATGCTGCCAACCCCAAAAGGGTTCTCAGACCTCCCTCCAAACCAGTGGGCAGAGGCACAAAACCAAATTCAGTCCCTGCTGTCCATAAGGGCAATTCAGCCTGTTGCTGCAGAACAGATAGGCCAAGGTTTTTATTCCAGACTTTTCCTGGTACCCAGAAAAAGAGAGCACTTGGGGCCCAGTCTTAGATCTATCCATTCTAAACACCTTCCTGGTGGTACCAAAATTCAAAATGGTCACCCTACAGCAGCTTCTCCCTTTGTCCAAAGATGCCTGTTTAGCCACCATAGATCTAAAGGAGGCCTATCTGCACATCCCAATCGGGGACTCCTGCAGGAAATATCTATGTTTCAGGGCAGGATCTATGCATTATCAGTTCTCTGTACTTTCCTTTGCCTTATCTACTGCTCCCAGAGTTTTCACAAAATGCCTGGCTCCAGCCATTGCCTATTGCAGATAGAGAAATATTCAAATTTACCCCTACTTGGACGATTTCCTGATTCAGGCAAAGTCAGGAAAAGCTGTTGCAGCACCTGACATTTTTAAAGGTTCTTCTAACCTCCCTGGGGTACACTATCAATGAAAAGAAATCCAAACTAGTCTCCAGTCAAAAAAATTGTATTTCTGGGAACAAGCTTGGACACAGCATCCCAGATGGCATTCCTTACGCCAGAAAAACAAACCTATCTGACAGGCTACTTTTCTCAAATGACCACCAGAACTCCGTTATCCGCAAGGAAAATCCTGCAAGCTGTAGGGTTCATGGCCTCCTGCATTCTACTAATTCCATATACCAGACTATGAGGAAACGTCAATGGTACTTAAAAGGTCTTTGGTGCCAACATTATCAGGACATGGAAACTATCATACCTATGATACCTTGTCTAAGGAAAGAGTTCCTTTGGTACGCAGCAGCATGCAACCATAACAAGGGGCTTCCCTTTACGCAGCCCCACTCTGCCCAGACCCTAACTACAGACGCATCAGACTATGCCTGGGGTGCACATCTGGATGGCAGGTGCATTCAGGGCCACTGGAGCCCAAATCAAATTCATCTGCACATCAACCAAAAAGAGATGTTAGCCGTTCAGCATGCTCTGACAGCTTTCAGATCCCTAGTCTCTCCTGGGCCTCTACTAATCAAAACTGACACCTCCACAGTGATGTGGTACATCAACAAGCAGGGGGAACCCACTCTGCAGGCTAGCCATGACCCTCTGGAACATGGCCTCAGCCATGCATATTCACCTGCAAGCTCAATTCCTGCCAGGCAAACAAAACTCTCTGGCAGACAACTTAAGCAGAAATCTCCTAGACCCACACAAGTGGCAAACCACAACACCTTCAGCTTTATGACCCAGGAATGGGGTACCCCGAAGGTGGACCTATTTGCCTCCCCCTACAACCACCAGCTCAGCAAATTCTGCACCCAGGGAACCTCACAGCAAGGCCTGGAAAGTGGATGCCCTATTTTTCCAGTGGGCAAACCTCTCAATCTATGCTTTTCCCCTCTACTTCTTCTTACAAGAGTATTACTTAAGATAAGGGAGGAAAAACCAAGGGCCATCTTGATTGCCCCAGACTGGCCGTGCCAACACTGGTACCCACTACTGTGCAGTCTATCACTGTTGCCTCCATGACACCTCCCCCAGATCCCAACTCTCTTGACTCAGCTGGAGGGACAGTTCTTGCATCTGCAGTTGCAGACCCTGAACCTTAGAGCCTGGCTTATTCCTTGACTTCTCCTCCAGTGGCCATCATAAGCAAGCAGGTACTGGATGCCATATGTGAAGCCAGATGACCCAGTACTAGAAAATCCTATGCTGACAAGTGGAAAAGGTATTGATCCTAGATCCACACTAAAGGAGGGGATCCAGCACAGCCCTCCTTACCTCTCATCCTGGATTTCCTAGCAGAACTACTCCACAGGGGCCTATCCTTCTCTTCCATTAAGATCCATGCCTCAGACATCTCTGCTCATTACACCTCTCTTCTCACACCCTCTCATCAAGCAGTTCCTGAGAGGGACTAACAACTTAAGGCCACCAAGAAAAGCCCCTACCCCTGTTTGGGACCTTAGCTTTGTGTTGGAAAAGCTCACGCCCCCCCCCCCCCTTTGAGCCTGCAGCATCAGCAGAGTTAAAGTACCTCTCTTGAAAAACAGCCTTAATTCTGGCCATCACTTCAGCCAGAAGAGTGTCGGAGCTACAAGCACATATGGCTGTAGAACACTTCATCATTTTTCATGCTGACAGGGTCTCCCTCAGGACTAACCCAACTTTCATGCCTAAAGTGGTGTCCAGTGTGACTCTCAACCAATCTATCCATTTGCCCACCTTTTTCCCTAATCCTCAAAATAAGGGGGAAGGAATCCTGCATTCTTTAGATGTGCACAGACAGCTCAGATTCTACCTTGATAGGACTAAGCCGTTTAGGAAAGCTGACCAGTTACTAGTCAGCTTTGCACCAGGGGCAGAGGGCAAGGCCATATCAAAGCAAACCATCTCCAAATGGATAGCACACTATATCCATTTCTGTTACAAACACCATGTGAAACCACCCCCTCTGGGGGTCAGAACGCATTCCACTAGGGCAACTTCAACCTCTACAGCCTTTCTCAGAGGAGTCCCTACCAGAGACATTCTGGAAGCTGCAACTTGGAGTTCTGTTCATGCCTTCATCAAGCATTACCACCTGGCTATCCTTTCCAAATCCAGGGTGGGCTTTGCAACCACAGTCCTGCAGGGCATACTAGCCAGCCCCAACTATTCTTGACTGCCTCCACCCATTTTTCAGCTTTGGGAATCAACCCAAGTGTGACGACTGCAGCAGTGAAACACGAAGAACATAGTACAGTTGTGTACACTTACCATAAATGTAGATGTTTGAGTGTATTCATTGATACAGTCCTGGTTTCCAACCCTCCAGCCCCCTTGTCTCTCACTGTCTCTCTCTTCCTCACTCCTTACAGGGCTATTGGTAGTTACTTTTTACTGGTGGTGTTTTTCCACCATAGCTTAGCTCCCCATTTGGGGGTCACCTGATATTTGGGGCAAGAAATACTGATGTAATGGTGTTGGCTGCCTGTTTTTATACCACTGATGACCTAACATCAGTCTTGAAGTGACAGCAACCGACACAGAAATAGTAAGCCTCTGGTATTTGGGCCGACTGAGGAATACCCCTGGCAGGATAACCCAAGTGTGATGACTTGCAACAGTGAATACACTTGAACATCTACATTTATGTAAGTGTACACAACTGTACTCTTTGGGCAGTGAGTCTGAGGTGTGTCTGCTCGTAATTGTGTCTTGGAGCCCTCTACTCCTCCCTTTCAAGAACTCTGCTAAAGACTTTGCTGCTGCAATGGAAGTCTTGGGACAGACCCAGACTCTACACATGAGAGTGATGAAGGTGAAGCTTGTTCTTCTGTCCCCACTGGTTTTGAAGGAGAGGAAGGGTCCCATCCTCTCCTGGATCTCTGCATCCTCCCTTCCAGTGGTTGAACATTTTGGGTCTGATTAGTCTGTTATTATAGGGTGCTTGGATTGTGTTGCTGGCCTTAACCACCTCTTGGATATTTATTGTATCAGCCTCACAAGAGCCTGTCTGTTTGCTGTGTGTATCACTCCTGCCCATGCTTCCCAAATGTCCATATTTTGGAGGGATGCTCCTAATATGTTCACTAAATTTTTCTCATCCTTTCCTAAAATTGGAAATTTTTTGAAACGTTCTTGGTAATAGTACCAGCATTTGAAAAGTGCTCTTGATTCAGGACACTTTCCCATAATTACTTTTTCTTCTTTGTAACACTGGTGGTAAATGTCGAGAAGCATGCTTCTTACTCAGAGTGCTGCTTTAAGGGGCTTATTTATACTGCCCAGAGCTTTACAAGGTTTTGGTGGCTGTAGCTGTAATTTTGCAGATTTTGTGTGCGTTATATTGCACTGTAACTCTGTCCAAGAGCATTCAAATGGAATACCGTTTAGAGGGCCAGTGGTTGTAGCTCCTGGTGGTCACCATGAACTAGCAAAATCCTTGATGTCTGCAAAGGCATGAAACTCTGTCATTCCTGTCTGTCTTGGCCAGAGAGAAAGGGCCCAGGAGGTTATGACTTAGCATCTTGGGTGAGAATGCATCTCATTTCATATTCAGAGACTTCTGGGCTAGATGATAGCCAATTTCTTCTTGATGTTATTTGCTGTTCTGGAATACTAGTGCTGGTGTTAAAGAACAAAGGGGACATTCACAACTGTGGGTAATAAACTCCTGTCACATTGCATGAAAGTTCTGGAGAAGGTAATCAATAAACAAATACACAGATTAGTAGACAGTAAGATGGGATATGAGCAATTTGGATTTAGATCAGGATGCAGCACATCTGACCCAGTGTTTGCACTGAGAGAAATACTTGAGGCTAGAAATTAGGAAAGAGTCCAACTTGGCATTCCTAGACTTTGAGAAAGCATATAAAGGTGCTAAGAAAGCTGATTTGGACAGTACTGCATTTGTTCAAAGTCCCAGAAACATTGGCAGAATTAGTGCAAGCTATGTAGAAGAACCCCAAAGACTCAAGTACAAACAGTGTTCAGCCTCACAGAGGGGCTCCCAGAGGGAGTGGATTTGCATCAGGGTTTAGCCCTGTGCCCACTACTGCACATACTGGTGATGGACTACATTAGCAAACAGGTCAGAGAGAATAGATCAACAAAGTTGCTGATGCAGATGATGTGACATTACAGGTAGACTGAGCAAGAACTTCAGCAAAGGATAAAGGAATGGAATGAAATGAAACTGAGTACAAATAAGACAGCTGTAGTGGCAACAAATGGGGGAAATCAGAAGAATCTGAGAACTGAGATAGAAGGGAAAATAGTGGAATAGGTTAACAACTTCAGATATCTGGAAGGGATGGTTGAGAAGAAAAGTCTGAGGAGGTCAGAGCTAAAGTCAGAGGGAGCTGCAGTCAACTGGCACAGTGTGTCAGGTGTAGTGTATGACAGAGTAATCCCAAAGAAGTTGAAAAGCAAGGTGTGCAAAACAGTGGTACACCCCATACTACTGCATGGTAGAGAAGCCCAGTCAGTAAAGATGGAGCAGTTAAGGAAGTCAGAGGCAATGGAGATGAAGTGTCTGAGATGGATGGTAGGATGCACCCTGTGGGATAGATGAAGAAATGAGAACATAAGTGCAGAAGCCAAAGTAGCTCCAATTGCATTGAAGGTCAAAGAGAACAGATTACAGTGGTTCAGGCTCATGTGCAGAAAAGGAGAAGACAATCTGGTAAAGAAGATTTGTGACCGACAGGAATAAGGTCAGAGAAAACAGGGATGTTCAGCAAAGAAGTAGATGGATTGTGTGAGTGAAGACCTGCGATACTCAGGCTTGAGTGTAGAAGAAGGTAGGAGAGCGGAATTGAATAGAGAGATGGTGACTTGACAAAACACCCCAACCCCATATTATAGAAAGTGGGAAAAAGGGGGTTGATGATGATACTTGCTCTTCTGAGGACATAGTTGTCACAATGGACCATGATGCATCTTTGAAGAGAAAGCAACCATGTGCTTATGGACCTACTTTTGTCTCAGTTGTGTCACTAAACCCTGAAATGGTTGATGGATGATCCTCACCAAACTTTTGAATGTGTCTTCACTTTTTTAATGGAGCAAGTTGTAGGTTACAATCATGGATGGCACTGCCTGTGGTATGGCAAGCTTTCTTAGCGCCTTTGTTATTATAGGAATGTAGTTACCCTAAAGGGGAGACTGCATATTAGTTAGCAGATCTAATAGCATTGCTCCTGGCCTTCTAGGTTTAGAACAAAATGTTGAGCTTTCATCATTCAGTTAGGCAAACTAATCCATCCAATGGTATTTAATTATGCAAGTAGTCATTTAGGCCTACTTCTTGGAAAAGGAAGGGATATTCAGCTGGCAGTTGGCTTCACTTTAGCAACAATTAACACTGCAGGACAGTAACCCAATTTGCAAACATTCTGAACCATGCTCAGTTTCTGTCCTGGAGCTACATTTCAGAAATGGAGTCTGCTTTTAAATCTTCTACAGACAGGCATTTCAGAGATCAAACTTCTACCTCTTGGGAGAATGCAGTCCTCTTATCTGCTCAGATTAGTAGGGAAAAGAGTAGAGGCCAAAATAGAAGCATTTTTCCTGTGGCACAGGAGGATCCTTTTGATTCTGTCTTGTGTAGAAATTCAGGATATGAAGATTAAGACCTTTTTTCTTGGTGGCCAGGAAGAGAGTTGTTTCAGCCATTCAGGGCCATGCCAATAGAGAAATGGTCCCAGTCCTAGCCAAGGATGTTCTTCATGACTTGAGCAATACTTCCACCTTGAGGCTGGCTCTTGGTGTAGAACCTTCCCTCCAATCTGTGCTGGCTGTGCTGGCTTGGAGGTGTTACAACCTCTGAGTTTGCAAGGATGCCTTTCCTTTGGACCTTCAGGTGTAATGTGCTCTCATTATGGCAAAGTAGTGCTCTGTGCCAGCTGAGTCCACCAGTTGCAGATACTTTAGACATTTTCAAGCACTTGTATGATTTGGATCTGGAACTCAATTATTCCATTGTTAGGATACATATAGCAGTTTCTGTCCATTGTGAAATTTTGGGAGAGAGGATAGTATCCCAGCACTTGGCTTATTGAGCACGTGTTTCTTTCACTGTCCACTTCCGAAGAGATATCCCTGTTCTTCATATTTGAATTCCCATGATTGGCAAAACAGTCTGCCTACTGTTTAATCATATAAACTCTGTGTTTTTTAAGAAACTTTCTCATGGTTATCAGTTACGTGTGTAGGATCATTGAGATTCAGGCCATCTTGTCTTGGGACTGCTTTTTGGTACATCACTGGGCTCATATTCCCTCATGTCTGATCTATGCATCTATTCTTAGGTTCATAGGTTCATAGGTTCATACTAGGCTATCTGCCCGAGGGCATTTACAAGCCTAGCCCATCGTTTTGTGGCTTACGCCACCCCTTTAGTATGGGGAACTATACCCATTATTTTGCTGTGCCTCTGTCGAGCAGTGACACTGAGGTAATCCCTGGGGTATATCTGCGATCTCCCATCCATTGGTCAAGAGTTCTCTTGAACAAGGCCAGCGAGGTGCTCTGCCTCACACCGGGATTTTGTTCCACAGCATAGGGAGTCTTTGGGTGATGAATCTATCCCTCCAGCACGTCCTATTAATAGCCGTGTCGAGGTTTAAGTCTCCCGCCCTTGTGGCTCTGATGGACCTAGATTTTTTGAGGTGAAGCATATTCATCAAATCTGGGTTTGACATGGCCTTGTATGTTAGGCAAAGGTCACCTCTGAGCAAGCGTGCGACTGAATAGAGCTGGAGTTCTTTCAGTCGGGCAGCATAGGACAGATTTTTGAGACCCTTTATCCTTTTGGTGAGGAACTTTTGTGGCCTCTCTAGCTGCTGCAAGTGTCGGGTCAGATACATTCCGAATGGGGCATTGTACTCAATCATTGGTCTGATGAGTGATGAGTAAAGGGAGACTATGACCTCCCTTGATCTAGATGAGAATCCCTTCATGATAAGGTGGGCAATGTAGAAGGTCTTCCTAACTACTTTAGCTACATGGGTGTCGAATGACAGACTACTATCAACCTGGGTCCCCAGGTCCCTGATAACTTCTTCTGTGCTCAGTGGATTGCCACCTATTTGGTAGCTAGGGGTAACCTTGTTTTTCCCGAAGGGTATGACTATGCATTTTTGGCATTTAACTTTAGGCCGTGGCTCTGGCACCAGTTATCCGCTTCTGTGAGACCCTTTTGAAGGATATCTGTGTCAGATGTGTTTTCTACTATGGCCAGTTTGCAGTCATCTGCAAACTTTGTCAGCAATAACGCTCCTGTGTTCGCTTGTACTTGAGACAAGTAGATGCCAAACAAGAGTGGGCCCAGGACTGAGCCCTGTGGGACACCACTTGTGACAGGCTTTGAGTCTGACATGGCGCCAGCAACTCTGACCCTGTGGGTTCTGTCACTCAGCCAGTTTGCAACCCATCTTGTGATGTATGGGTTAACATTTAAGCTGATGAGTTTTTCAATGATACCCGAGTGGGGTATTGTATCGAAGGCCTTAGCCAGATCGAGGTAGGCTGTATGGACTGCCTTTCCTCATCAATGGCTTTGGTGACTGTTTCAAAAAGTCAACCAAGTTTAAAAGGCATGATCTGCCTTTGACAAAGCCAAACTGGGTTGGATCCAAAGTCTGCAAATTCCTATGTCTTTATTTATGAGGTCCATTATGATCCTCTCCATGGCTTTGCAGATAAGGCTTGTCAAGCTAATGGGCGGTAATTTCCAGGGTCGGTGGAGGCACCGCCTTTGTGAAGTGGGACCACAGTTGCAGTGCGCCACTCCTGGCATGCGTATCCAGAGGTAAGACTTTGATTAAACAGCTGTCCTAGCTGTGGGTTTAATTCCTCATTGAGTTCGTGGAGCACACAGCCGGGGACACCATCAGGTCCCATGGATGCTGTGTTTTTTGCTTTCGAGTGAGCAGTTCTCACTTGGTCACTGCAGGTGTTTGGGGGCTGCAATCGCTTGGTATAGATATCTCTCCTTTTGGGGGGGGAGAAGTTTGCACTGAACCTGTCAGCCAGTATGTTGGCAATGTCTGTAGGATCAGTAATCTTCACATCATTTTGAACTAGTTCTGAGCATATCTGGGAGTTTCCGCCTAGGTTTCTAACATAGCTAAAGAAGGCCTTATGATTGTCTTTTGAGTCTTTAGCTATTTTTCTCTCGAAATTTGCTTTGGATGATTTTATGAGAGCTCTTAGTTTTTTACTTATAGTGATCAAGGGTGTCTTACCTTTTAAGGATTTTGCTCTATCCTGTAGTAGCTTCCTCCTTTTGTTGTAGAGTTTGTTTATGGCTGGGGTCCACCAGACTGGACGCTTGCCTTTGGTACAAAGAGTCTTTGTTTTGCTTGGGATTGCCTTATCCATGCAGTCCTGCAGGTGCTGGTAGAAGGCATTTGTAAGTGATTCAGTGGCTTGAGTGCTGTTTTCCGCCGGCTCGGGGGCCTTAAAGGAGACCACACTAGTCTTTAGAAGTGTGAAGTCGGCTTTTGAGAAGTTCTTTACTGTGGTCTTTTTATTTCAGGTGGGGTGGGATGAGGACCTCCAGCGAGATTAGTTTGTGATCTGATCTCACCAGTGAGGGGTATACTTCCGGTGTTGAACATTGTGCTCCCATGTTCGTGATGATGAGATCAAGTATGTTATCTCCTCTTGTGGGGATGGTGACTAGTTGTTCCATGGCATTTGAGTTTATGAATTCCAGGAACTTTTGGGCTAGGGTGTTTGGGCTTGAGTAGTGTTCCCAGTCTATATTAGGGTAATTGAAGTCACCTAGTATGATGGTGTTTGGTGATACATTTATCCCTCTAGTGTTTTCAGGAAGGCCATGTGAGGTTCCTGAGTTTGTGAGGGTGGCCTGTAACATGCTACAATTTGCAGAGCAGTCTTGCCTACGGTTAATTGCACCTGGATGGTCTCCGATGCATCATGCGTTGCCACCAGTCTTGAGGTGTGGGTGTCCTTGATGAATATGGATACCCCTCCTTTCTTGGTATTGTCCGGATTTTGGGGCGGAACGCATGATATGAGGTAAAACCTGATAGCTGGGGTGCTCTCAGGAGCCTTGAACCAGGTTTCTGTCACAGCACAGACATCGATGTTCTCCATACTGAGAAGGGCCTCGAGTGCGTGCATTTTGAGATTTAGACTTCTGGCATTGAGCAGCATTACCCTTAGTT
This sequence comes from Protopterus annectens, assembly GCF_019279795.1. Classification (NCBI taxonomy): domain Eukaryota; kingdom Metazoa; phylum Chordata; order Ceratodontiformes; family Protopteridae; genus Protopterus; species Protopterus annectens. Next base: position 1,130,821,161 of record NC_056730.1, read on the forward strand.
TTTTCCTTTTTGTGTTCTAGGGTGGTAGGTTTAGAATTTGAGCCTTGCCTAAAAAGGCACTATGGGGTGGCAAGAGCCTTTGCCAATATCCGAATCCCAGGGTGACAGGTACAAGCCGTCCCTCGAAGCAGCGTGGCTTGTCCAGCATGTCATCCCAGGCAGACAGATACTGGATCCCCTTTGAATGACACCAGTGTTTAAGCCAATTGTTAAAGCTGATCATCTTATCTCTGTATTGTGGCATCATTCTTGGTGAAGGTAGGATACTGCTCAAGGTCAGGGTCATACCTGCCTGGGCTACATAATTAGAGAGCTCCTCAATGTCTCTTTTCATGTAGTCCAAGGAGGTGCGTCTCAGGTCGTTTACACCAGCGTGGACAATGACTGAGTCATATTTGTACCTGCTGTTGAGAGACCTGAGTGCTTGCGTTATGTGGCGGATTCTAGCGCCCGACAGACAGCTTACTGTGACCTTCTCCTTACTCAGTCTGGTGAGCGGGACGCCAGTGTGTCTGACTATGGAGTCACCAATGACTAGTGTGTCTGGCATTGTGTTTGGCCTTAAGGGCTGTGATTGTTTGACACTCTGACTGTGAGGTCTATGTGTTGCAGGTGTTGTGTTCTGAGGTGGTGGTTGTTTGGGTGTCTGCTTTGGTGGCCTCTGCTGTTTTGGTAGATTTTTGATCAGAGCCTCCAGTATGTCTTTGTGTGTTTATGTGTATGATTTGAGGTTGTAATGGTACTATGTGAGACTGGGTCTATAGTGTGTGTGGTAACCTTCTCCTCCTGACTGGTCTTGCCAGTCCTATGTTGAGAGAGTTCAGCCTCCAGTTTGGCCGTATAGTTGCATCTCTCGCATGTATTTGTGTTTTGTGGGAGGAGGAGAGGGTTGTCTGTGTACATGAGGCAATTGTAACATTGCCTCAATATTCCCAGGTTCACCAGCTGAGCAGGAGAGGACACTAGCAACTGATCCCTCGACATGCTAGAAGGATAGACAAAAAACTTTAAAAAAGATTCCGGGGGGTGTGGGTGACCGAGAAATGGGGGGTTGCCTTTTTGGGGTACTATCTATGACAAGAGTGCCGTATCAAGGTAATAAGTACTGTAGGAGCAAGTGCTAGGTTTAACAGATAGAGAATAGTCGACTTGGAGTCAAGTAGAGATGATCTTTTTAGTTATAGGATGCGCTGATATGATCAGTAGTATAGTTCGAGGAAGGTAGTTTTAAGGGAAAATTTGAAGAGTGGACTTTAGGTAGCCCGAATAGTTTAAACCTGCTTAACCGGCGCTGCCCTAGTGTGCAACAGTGGCAGCTCCGTGCTAAATCGCGCTAATTCGCGCCAAAGCGTGCTTTATAGCAGGGGGCTGGAAAAGACAGGAAATGACCCAAAATGGCCAATAAACTACAAGTTACTGCTTTAAACCACTCCTCTGAGGACAAACAGGCAGCTCAGTACTCCCTACTCCCACTAGTGAGTAAAGAAACTACCCCTTGACCAAACAAGGAAAATGGAGAAAACAGGAACCAAGACAAAGCCCAGGGATCAGCAAAATCTGATCACTGGAACAAACTATTAGAAAAGTATGGAAAACAAGAGTATTTTTTTGTTTTTTTTCAAGTTTTTTTCAGAAAGGCAGAAAATACAATAAATGCTGTGTTTTTCGACTAAATACTATCAAAAGCTAGTACACTTGAGTGTATTAGCCTGTTGTTTAACTTTTAAGCAAAACTTAAACAAGCAAGTGCAATAAACAATTCAAGCTATTAAAAACAGTAAAAATAGGTAATAGCAGAATAAAACAGGCAGAAATAGCAATCGAAAGGCTTAAAAAGTCGAAAATGCAGAAAAAAATACTTAAAATCTGGAAAGTTTGTCTTTTCTGGTCTCTGCTGGACACCACGAGGAGCTGTGCTTCTGGAAGAGGTTCTGAGTTGTTCCTAAACTAACCTGTTTCTTTCATACCACAAGCAGAAATCTGAGAGAGTACAGACCTATTACTCTGTACAGCTCTTCACCTCTTGTGCTTCTTGAATGGATATTTGAATTTGGGGAGGTGGAGTAGGTGCCCATCTCTACTGCAGCAGGAAGGAAGGGGTCACAGTTGTCAAGCAGGCACTTTCTAAGTGGTTTGCTAGCTGCATTATCATCTCCCATCAAGGAGAAATCTGTTTGTTGAAGTGCTGCACTAAATGCCTACTAAACTACAGGAGTGGCTTCCTTCAGTTTATGTCTAAAAATGTTTCCATTGTACATGTTTGTATCACAGTCACTTAGTCTGGTGCATTCATTCAGCAATTGTTTCTTCTGCGACTCCTGGAGCTGGGCTGTTAACCATACTTTCTGATTTATACTCTTGCATGATCCTCTGGCTTTTCCTACCTTGGTGATTACTGCTTGGATTAAACTCCACCATAGCACCCACCAAAGAAGGCTTTATGTTAAAGATGTGTCCTTGTATATCAGGAAGAGCCCTTTCCTGGATCAGTTGATCTGATAAGCGTTTCTGCTATAGCTTTCAGTCATTTCCCACGAGCATTGTTTTTAAACGAAAAAGTATACAGAACATGTGGCTGTATGCAGTTCATTCCTCCTGCAGTATGTTATAAGAGTATAGGGAAGATAAGTTGTCTGGCTTTCACCTTGGTTTGTATTTCCTCACTAAAGTCCATTTAAACATTGCACTTGCTAATCCATCTTTGAACTTGTCTGTGCATTTCATTTAGGATGTTCATCGTGCATACAGCTGCAGTAATCACATATGGGTTCTCTGCCGTCAGACGGGTCCTCGGTCAGCCGAATTCCAAAGTCTTGGTCCGGCGTCGGTTGTTGTTGCCTTCTTCCCTGACGTCAGTGCGACAGGGGTATATAAGTCACAGCCGACGCCATATTCTCCAGTCTTTTTTGCTGCGCGGTGCCCGAAGCAGAAGCAGTTCGCAAGTGCCGGTCGGCCAGCTCCTGAATTTACAAAAAATTGGAAACCGAAGTCTTCTTTAAAGCTAAGTACCCCGTTGGGGAAACTTTTCTTGCCTCAGACCGATGTCAGACAAAGTTAACAATTGTATTTCTTGTGGGAAGCAAATACCGCATAAGGATTTCCATTCCCTCTGCATACCTTGTTTAGGCCCAGACCACGACGTCTCGGGCTGTCGCTTTTGTGCGACTTTCAATAAACGCACTATTAAGCGTTGGGCGGAGTTCGCCCAATATTATTTTGGTAAAGCCTTTGATTATAAAATGTCGTCGGATACTCCGACTACCGTTTTGTCCAAAAAATGCAAGGACAAAGACCGACACGCGGGGTCTGCGGTCTCCACCGACACCACGCCAAAACCAGCTACACGTGGTCCGGTTCTCAGCGAGACGCCTATGCAGTCCCTGACTACCGACGACACTTCCTTGGCGGTGTCTTCTGTACCCGAGACCGCAGGTACCTCGGCCCTTACTCAGACTACAACCACTGAAACCACTGTTAGTGTTGAACCTCCTAATGGGGACAGGTCCACTTCCTCCCAGGGTGTATTTAGGCCCTCTTCTTCCTTTTCCATTAAGGCCTTTACTAAGACCAAATCAGCCATGCATCCCAAGAGGCCTGTTGCACAGGGCCCATCCCCAGGCCCCATGCCTAAAAAGCAGATGCTTAAAATGGCTGAGGATTTAATTACCCTTATCAGGGGCTCCCAGCCCCCTCCAGAAAAGAGACCCAGAGTGGAGGAAGATTCCCCCTCTTCTGAACAGGGCTCCATTATCTCAGAACATTCTGATGTAGAGGAACACTCTTACTCCCCTTATGAAGATTCTGATGCAGAACAGTCAATTCCTTCTGTATCTCCCCCAGAGGATTTTTCCTTTGGGGAAACTTTGCACACCTTGAGGGAGCACTTCCATTGGGAAGGCCAAGACTTTTCTGATTCCAAGAAAAGACTTAGGGAATTTCTTTTGTTACCTCAGCACAGACCTCTGGCTATACCTCCTGTCCTGGACATACTTGATGATGTTTACTCGGAGGCTTGTCTTAATCCGGATTCCCTGCCTCCTGCCCCAGTCAAACCTGATAGGTACTACAGAGTTCCTAATTCCCACCAATTTCTGTTCAAAAGCCATAATACTGACCCTGAAACCATTTCTCAAGGCCCCAAGGGAATGAAGGCCTCTACTGCTAAAAATCCACTACCTTCCAAAAGAGAATCTAGATCCTTAGAAAGGTGGGGAAAAAAGGTATACACCTCGGCCACCCTAGCCATGAGAGCCTTAAATTGTCAGTTCCATATGCTTAAATATCAGCAGTTTCTGTTATCACAATTAAGAAACAAAATGTCTCAGCCTGAACAACCAGATTTAAAGGAATTGCAGGATATGATGCATAGTGCAGAACAAGTGGGTAAACACATTTTACAATGTGGCTATGATGCCTTAGAGGCCTCAAGTAGAGCTGCTGTTACAGGATCAGTTATTCGTAGACATGCCTGGCTTGGGGAACAAAGCTTGCCTGATCATGTTAAAGCTAAACTGCTAGATGCTCCTTTACAAAAGGATGTGTTATTTGGTACTAATGCTGAGGAGATGCTACGTAAAATGGAAGAAAAAGCTAAATCTATGCAAACTGTCAAGGCCTTTCTACAGGTACAGCCACCACGTTTTAGCAGAAATTGGCCTTCTAAAAACTGGTCCTTTCCAGCCACAGACAGGCCCCAAAGAGGTAGATACAGGTGCACAAGGGGCAGAGGACAATCTCAAGGATCATATAGAGGCAGACAATGGCAAACTCCAGCACCAAGAGGTGGCGAAGACAGTGCACAACAATACAGAAAGCAAACCCAATGACTTCCTCCTTTTTCTGCCCAGCAATTCCCAGCTGGCAGCTCCCCTAGGAGGAAAGCTGGCACTATTTACAAGAAACTGGCATATGATCACAACTGACAAATGTATCCTGGACATTATAAACCGAGGCTACAGATTTCATTTTCTCACTCTTCCAAAAATGAGAGGCATGCCAAACCTGCCACACAATCAAAGGGCAGAGGCGTAAATACAAATTTCAAAACTCATGGAAATGAAAGCTATTCAAGAGGTTCCTACTCACGAACAAGGTCAAGGTTTTTATTCCAGACTTTTTCTGGTACCAAGAAAAGGAACCGACTGGAGACCCATTTTGGACTTATCCATCCTAAATACATTTCTACTGCACCAAAATTCAAGATGCTCACATTACAGCAGCTTCTTCCCATGCTGGGCAAGGAGTTTTGGCTGGTAACATTGGACCTCAAGGAGGCATACCTGCATGTCCCAATCAGACAAAGCTGCAGAAGATACCTCAGATTTCTTGCAGGTTCAATCCACTATCAATTCTCTGCATTGCCCTTTGGCTTATCTACTGCGCCCAGAGTATTCACGAAATGCCTGGCATCAGTAATTGCATACTGCAGACTTCAAGGGATACAAATTTACCCTTATTTGGACGACTGCCTGATCCAAGCGGACAGCAAACACACACTTCTGGAACATCTGGCTTATGCAACACGGTTACTGAACTCTCTGGGATACACAATCAACAAAGAGAAATCCAGGCTAACACCATCTCAGAACATAACTTTCCTGGGTGCCAGCTTGGACACAAACACCCAGATGGCCTATCTTATGCCAGAAAAACAGGGGCAACTAACTCAGTACTTCAAAACATTAGCAAATTGTACCAGGCTTACTGCAAGGAAAATCCTGCAGGCTCTGGGTTTCATGGCATCTTGCATTCTTTTAATCCCATGTGCAAAGTTGCATATGAGGAAACTTCAGTGGTACCTAAAAAACCTATGGTCTCAACACAGCCACAGCTTGGAAACAATAATACCAATAATTCCCTGTTTGCAAAAGGAATTTCTATGGTGGGCCCAAGCATGCCAAACAAACACAGGCCTCCCATTCTGCAAGCCTCAAGCAAATCAAGTCATCACAACAGATGCCTCAGATTACGCCTGGGGGGCGCACATGACAGACAGGTGCATTCAGGGCAAATGGTCACAAAAGGAAAAGCACCTTCACATCAATCAAAAAGAAATGCTAGCAGTGATAAATGCAATTACAGCTTTCAAGGACCTCCTGCATCCAGGACAATTGCTTATAAGAACAGACAACACCACAGTAATGTGGTACATAAACAAACAAGGAGGAACACAGTCATATCCCCTGTGCAAACTAGCCATGACACTTTGGAACTTGGCTCTGGAATGGCAAATCGAACTTCAAGCACAGTACTTGCCAGGTTTGGAAAACACGCTGGCAGACAATCTAAGCAGAAATATGACAGATCCACACGAATGGAAGTTGCATCCACAGGTGTTTACAAAGATAATCCAAGTGTGGGGAAGGCCAGACATAGATCTCTTCGCCTCCCACAGGAGTCATCAACTGGAAAAGTTTTGTTCAAGGACCTTTCACCCAAAGGCCTAGAGAGTGGACGCCCTTTCATTCAGTTGGACAGGATGGACAGTCTATGCTTTCCCACCTCTGCCTCTTCTACCCAAGGTGCTCTTGAAAGCAAGAGCAGACAGACCGAAGATGATACTGATTGCTCCAGACTGGCCAAGAAGACAGCATTGGTACCCACTCCTGAGGAGCCTAACACATACTCCTCCCTGGCCACTACCTCTAATGCCTCTTCTGCTGACTCAGCACAGCTACAAAACTCTTCACAGTCAGCTGAAAACACTCAATCTCGCTGCATGGAAAATTCCTTAACACCACAACAGACCCTACTCACCAAAGAGGTGCAGGATGTCATTCTGGAGGCCAGGAGGCCATCTACTAGGAAGACTTACTCCACAAAATGGAAACGGTTTTGCTCTTGGAATGAGAAAAAAGGCCAGGACCCTAGAAAACAGAATTTGCCTCAGGTATTACAGTATCTAGCTGAGCTGCTGAACAGTGGACTTTCATTTTCTTCCATAAAAATCCATGCTTCAGCCATTTCTGCAGAATTCAATACGGATCCACCTTTATTCTCTCACCCACTTTTAAGGCAATTCCTCAGAGGGGCTAAAAATATAAGACCCCTAAGGAAACAACCAGTGCCAGCCTGGGATCTTAATTACATTCTAGAAGAATTAACATTGCCTCCCTTTGAGCCAGCTGCCTCAACAGATTTGCAATATTTGTCCTGGAAAACAGCTTTCCTTCTGGCCATTACCTCAGCTCGTAGGGTTTCGGAACTACAAGCCCTCATGGCTGTACAGCCCTTTCTCATCTTCCATCAGGACAGGGTCTCCCTTCGAACTAACCCGTCATTTATGCCTAAAGTGGTATGCAGGGTAGCTTTAAATCAAGCCATACACTTACCTACCTTCTACCCCAATCCTCAAAACAAAGGGGAAAAGCTGCTACATTCCTTAGACCTCCATAGACAGCTACGTTATTATTTGGACAGAACAAAGCCTTTCAGGAAATCTGAACAACTTTTTGTGTCCTATGCTGTAGGAGCTCAAGGAAAGCCTGTTACCAAACAGACTATTTCAAAATGGATAGGCCACTGCATACGATTCTGTTACTCCTATCATGGGAAACCTGTCCCTGTAGGCATCAGATCCCACTCCACCAGGGCCACAGCTACCTCTACAGCCTTCCTCAGAGGAGTTCCTACCAAGGATATTTTGGAGGCAGCCACTTGGAGTTCTGTACATACCTTCACAAGACACTACCACCTGCCTTTATATTCCAAAACTAGAGCAAGCTTTGCTACTGCTGTGTTGCAGGGCATTCTGGCTCATCCCAGTTCCACCTAGTGCCTACCACCCTGTGCGTAGCTTTGGGACTCTACCCATATGTGATTACTGCAGCTGTATGCACAATGAACATAGTACAGTTTTGTACCTACCATAAATGTAGATGTTCGAGTGCTAATACAGCTGCAATACAGGTTTCCCTCCCTCCTTCCCCTCTAGGTAAAGGATTAGTGGCTAACTCCTCCTCATACATCCTATTTTGGGTTATCCTCCTATGGTGTATTTGCTTGCAACTACTCTTTTTTGATAACATTGCATTGCTCGTGTAGATATATATATATATATATATATATATATATATATACACATATGGCTATATAATTTATGTATTGCCTTCCTTTTGGGGGCACCTGACATCTGGGGCAAGAAAGACTGAAGAATATGGCGTCGGCTGTGACTTGTATACCCCTGTCGCACTGACGTCAGGGAAGAAGGCGATAACAACCGACGCCGGACCAAGACTTTGGAATTCGGCCGACCGAGGACCCGCCTGACGGCAGAGAACCCATATGTGATTACTGCAGCTGTATTAACACTCGAACATCTACATTTATGGTAGGTACAAAACTGTACTTTATGCTGCATGGAAACTTCATATTTCCAATATGGGACAGCTGCTCACCTCCAGTGGTAGAGAGTTCCCCATAGTGGGAATGTACCTACTTGAAGACTCTATCTCCACCTTTTGAGATATGTGTCTCGATTTCCTAAAAGATATGCCCCAAATGATCTCCATGACCTGGTCAAAGAGTACAAGTGGTGTAAATCACCTTATGCCTTATCAGTGTTTAATATTTTGCATGCCATGGAGTGGTTTCATTTTATCCATTTCAGTTTTGCTATTGCCTTGGTGTGATGAGCACTACATTTTATCAACTGCATACTGTACAGTCTTGTGGCGGAGTGTGATAACAGTAGAATGTGGAAGGAGCATAAAAACAAAGCACTTGTATATCCTCTTTTTTCACATTTATAACATTGAGAAGTTAATATGTAGTCTTAGTGTCATAAGGGTATGTAGACAAATTCTCCTTAGCATAGGTGCTGAGATAGGGCACACAGATGAGAAAAAAACATCTCTGAGAAAGACAAAGTATGGGAGACTGGTCCCTCTTGCCTCCACCAGAAGTAACTGGATGAACGTTTTGTAAAGTTGTGAATTTTTTGTTAATTTGTATTTATTGGTAATAATTGAGAGTGTAGGTTGTCTGTAAAAAAAAGCATAAGATATAACAAAATGAAAATAAATACAAACAGCATAAATAATAAAAATGCTTTGTCTGAACTATACTGTGTGTAAATTATTTACACTGCATACACACACACGCACAGGGACTATCCAAGTATTTATAACTACAATACATAAAATTTGCACCAGTAACATTTAATGATATAGTTATACATTTATTCTTTGTAGTCAAACATTTTGAAGTCATGGAATACCTTTATTAAATTTCTCTAATAGTACCAATCTTGGCCAATGTTTATACCTCAGTTTTTAATTATATATATATATATATATATATATATATATATATATATATACATACATACATACATACATACATACACACACACATATATGGAAAGAGAGAGAGATGAAAAATATCTGTTTTTCATGTACTGTAATTCTATTTATGAATTCAGAAAATGAAGATGCACTAGGCTTTTCTCAGTTCTTTTATCATTCTCTCTCTAGCAATAGCTAATAAACACCAAAGGGAGAGGATCATTGAGTGAATCTTTGATTTTCTCAAAAACAGATTTCATTGCCTGGATGAGTTCATGTTCAATCATACTGTACTTGAAAATTATAGTCTGCACAGCTTGACCAGACTTTGAAACTTAGCCAAAAATTCCATCACTAAATCATACTTAGAGTATATAAGTAGTATTCATAGTCATTATGCTTAAGTGCAGGGAAATGTGCGAGTCGCTTAGAAAATCAGCTAAGGTGTGATTCAGACACAGTAGCTGCACTAAAGAGAATCAGAACATGACTGGAAAAGTCTTATGCAAGGAAGGAAATAATGAGATGCAGAGGAGGATTATGTGAAAAATCTGTGAATTTCTTATATAAATGGTGTTTCATCCTACCTTTTGCAATTCATAGTCACTTTTTGGTGTGCATCAGATGGGTTATAAAAGCAAATCTGCAACTTTTCATCCAATTTGCAATCCACAGAAATGCTGTATTTCACTGTGATCCTGTCGGTTTCCTGCTGCTAGTTGCTGTTTGTGCACCAGCTTTTGTACACAAAAAGTGCTGCCTCTATCAGTAACAGCTGAGAGTTTTCATTTCTAATAGACATGCCCTCATAGGGGAACCCTTGAACACAAAATATTACTTTTTTAAATATGTCCAGATATTTTTGATGTTTTTTCTTGAAAATGCTGGCAAGTTTGTTAATATCAGAAGTTTCCTGTCAGAAACTGCTATTTTTAAAATAGGGCTTGTTATTGAATATCTGGGCTGGTTTTATGAGACAAATATACTGCCTTTGAGACACTTTAACTGAAGTGTAAGGGTTTAAAGCTTGGGAATTGTTTTTATGTACTTAATACACTGAATGTTTTGGTGCTTCTGCACACTTAATGACTACTTGCCTTCATTGTTTTACTGCTTGAGACATTTTTCTTGGAAGGTGTATTTAAACAATGTGAAGTGTATCTAAAGGAAAGAAATTTGTTTTATGTTTGGTACTTGAGAACACTTTATGTGACATCTTTACTTCATGTTTTGTTTTATCTCAGGGCACTTTTTGTGAAAGGGATTTAGAGTTATGACAGGATTTTTGTGTACTGCTTGTGCATTCTTTCTTGAATTTTAATGGACTGTGCTAGGGATGTTTGTGTGCACTGCTTGTAAGCACTTGTCTGACTGCTTCCCTTCCAATGACTCTTCCCAGCAGTGCTTCCAGCTGTCGGGCTTCTTCCTTGGCTACAGCACAAATGCTTATGCTAGTCCTGTTGTTCCTTCTTCCAGTGTACCTCTCTTTCTCTCTCTTTTTGCTTTTCCTGGTTAAAAAGAAAAAAAAAACAATTGAAGCATGAGCCCTTGCCTTCAGTATGGGCTCAGTCAATGTGTCATCTGATGGTAGGTAACTCTGCAGTTGCCATTGTTGGTTCCTCAGACCACTTACTGGTTTGCTCTAATCCATCTGGTGTAGCCTTCCCAGTCACTATGGACCAAGGTCAGATTCATCCTTTTCAGCTGTTCCAGTGTCCGATGTGAGCATGGGAGAATCATCCATTTTAGGTGTGGAAGACACCCTGGGAAGGTTCACTTGGGGTAGCTGGGGAAAGAGACCTCTTGCTGGAGAAGATACCCTTTCCCTTTCTCTGTCTTTCTCCAAGGATATTCCTGACAAAAAGAAACGTAAGAGTTAGACATTGATCATACAAAGACTTGTTGTCTGTTGATAAGAGTGGTTTTCTTACCGTTTTGTTGTTCCTAGCATTGTCCTGTCAGGGCTCAGCTTCCTCTTTTCTGTTGGCATGGAAGTTCTCAAGGACATGGCACCCAAATTTGTCTTTTAGTCAGCTCAGCTCAACCTGATTCATGGTTTGGGAGCTTGAGGTGCCCTGAAGCTTCGAAAGCTATCCGCTGTTATATCTTTAGCAGGATATAACTTGTATAGCTAAGGGTGTTAGAGAAGTGATCATTCTAACATCTATGGTTATGGTATGTTTACTTACATAACTGTACTTTTCTTCACTCCTTATCAGTCTGGACTTCTAGGTAAATGTTCAAAAATTTTCCTTGACTTAGTCATGCAGGATTGTGCTTTTAGCTAGTCTTCTAGATACATCACTTCAGTTATATTCCTAACAATGGAGAAGGTAATTTTTTATCTGGAAATTCTCCTATTCTCCAATCAGTCTGAGACTTCAGCCAGAGAATATCTCAGGATTCTGGGGTTCATGGCTGCTGTAATTCTCATGATTCCTTTTTCCAGGTTATACATGAGAACAAGTCAGTGTTTAAAAAAATGTGGAACCAACATATTCTCATCCTGTGAGATTTTCAGAATCTATTATTTTGGCTTTATAAAGAAAGAACTGCATTGGTAGATGCAATAAGATATCCCATTTTTTCTTGGGGAGCAGTTTCTATGAGTGTAAAGGTGCTAGGCCTGTGGGACAGTTCAAACAGACCAAAGCACATAAATGTTAGATATATTAGCTGTGATCCATGCTATAGAATTTCTTCACAACCTGTGGTTCCCAGACCATTGCAGATGATTACAGGCATTACCACAGTGATGTGGTATATAAACAGGGGCCAGTGGGTCTTAACCCCTGTGCATGTTGGTTATGATGGTTTAGGAATTTAGAACTGCAACATTTTATTACCTTCCAGGCATCTTAATTCTGCCAGAGCAAACATGTAGTGCCAGTCAAACTGAGCAGGACCAGGACAACACCCTCTGGAATGAAATTGAATGAGGTAGTCTTCTAGGAATGAATCCATTTGTGGGGAACAATTCAGATCTGTTCACTTCCTTTCAAAACAGATGACCAAGTAAAGTCTGCACCAAGACTCCTTGCAGGCAGGCCTGGAAAGCAGATGCATTCCATTCTTGGGGTCGATAATGTTCCTGTATGCATTTCTAGCCTTTTCACTGATATATAAGGTCATTCTGAAAATTTAGAAGGGCTCTCCAAAAATGATTGTGTTGACTCCCATGTGGTCCAGGCAAAGTTGGTTCTCCTTTCTTATGGAATCAGCCAGGGGCAGTTACCACAATTTTCCATGCAGAATGGATATGGTCAAACTAGACACTGGAAGTTTGAAACCCCATGTTCACTTGACTGCCTGGATGATTCAGATGTTTATCATTCACACTGCCTCAGTGGCATATGGGTTTTGTGCCTGCAGTCAGAACCACACTGGCAGCTTTCCACATATCAGAATCCTATCCTCTGACCTAACTCAGATAAGATCCCTTTGGGGATTTCCTTTCCTCTTTATTATTATGCACTTTTGATTTATTTCTGTTTTATTTAAGATGTGTGGTAACTTTTTATTTTAATATTTTTACTATTTACTGCTGCTGTTAATTCCTCTGGAAATTTTAAGTTACTGTTGTGTTGGTTGTTCCTCTGGAAATTCTAGCTTACCTTTGTGTTGGTTGTATGCCTAATACTGCTTTTATGCATTTATTGGGGCTTTTCTAAAGTGGTTTATGACTTGTACTGGGAAAATGAAGTTCTGTGCTAACAATTGAACCCTAGGGACTGCCTTCTACATATGGGCCAAGAAGCCTGTTTATCAGCTTCATTTTGAAGTTCTTACAGGACAGTTTTGAATTGTTTCACTCTGCTATAGCTGTTTTTATTAAATCACAATTTTATCATGGATAACATTGTTAGACTTTTCTGTGAAGATTTTTTTTTTTCATTTCTGACAAGAGAATCTCTAAGTAAATGTTGATTTTATGCTGTTTTAAAAGGTTTCTATTCGATTTAATGGCATAGTTTTTGTCACTAACTGGACAAATTATTTTTTCTTGGTACTGTGACTGCATGTGCTACCGTTTCCTACTCTGTGCAGATTGTAGAACACCACATAGCATGATTTAGACAGTTTCTATTATATTTTATGCAGTTTAGCCCTATTTGCTATGTGGGGACACAGCTTTTATTTTCTGTAATTGCTGCCCTTAGTCAGACTTTAATAGTGTCTGTATATTATTCTGGCTGGTGATTTTTCCCCTGACTTGATGGATACTGGTACGGCTGCACCCCCCAATCAAATTTAGTGGTACCTAAACAGAAAAAAAAAACTCGACAAAAAACATGCTTTAGCCTACTGTTTGTGAATCTGTTGTTGCCTTATATTGGCCCACAGTTGTCTCAACATTTTTCCCCATCACCCTCTGGTATAAGCCCACAGATATGTATGGCACTGGGATCAGGCATTTCCTCCAGCACATTCCAGTACCTAGTTCAGATATGGGAGAACCAAACCCATTAGGTGCATGATAGGTCCAGGATAAGAGACTGCTTGCCAGCCATAATACTCTGTCCCCAGATATTTTGCCCTCTAGTGTAGTTCATAGTAAAAAGAAACAGCCTTCACCACATGACAATCAGGTTTTTACCATGTACAAGGCTGATGTGGTTTCCTCAGCTAAGAGTGTTTTACAGTCAGCTAATCTCGGAGACTATGCTCCTTTTCAGAATGATTATGAGGCTACCTTCTCTAGAGATCATCCTAGAAATGCAGCTTTTGATGGTGACTCTGATGCAGACAGTAGTGTAGTGAACACTCTTGTGTCTGCCCAGTCTGATCCTCCGGAAGGTGAAAAGGTTCAAAAACCTAAGCAAGTGATCACCTATCCACAGATGCTAACTAGGTTTAGAGATGTATTTGACTGGATGCAATCTGAAGTTATGCCAGAGATTGTAAGAGTTTATGATCTTACTGAGGATGAAACTTCAAATGTTTTGACTGTTCCTCCTCTGTTACTGGCCTTAGAAGATGTATATAAAACTGCATGTAAAATCTCTTTGGTTAGTGACCCAGTTCCTAAAAAGGCTTTTAAGGAAATACAAGGTGTACTCTGATGTTGCAGCTGTCTTTTCCACATTGTCAGCTGAACTAGCTGTGTTTTCTCCAGCTACCAAATATAATAAGAAAGCCTTGGCTTCTTCTAACCCTGCACCACTAGATAAAATTGGAAAGTGCAGATGAAGTAAAAATGTTCCACAGACCACCAGGCTAAAACGTATATATATATTTATTTAACTACGAAAGATGTTAGCACTTTCAGGTATAAAACCCTTCTTCAGACATAAAGTATTCACCAATTCTTAGTACATTTATACAAAATTACACCAATCGCAATGCAGAATCAATAAAACAATTAATTAAAATCAATTGAAAACAATTATTTTAAAACATATGGTCTACGCCTACTCAAAAATGGGTTTTAAAGGCACCATAGCCATTGAGTAGGCATAGACCATATGTTTTAAAATAATTGTTTTCAATTGATTGTAATTGTTTTATTGATTCTGCATTGTGATTGGTGTAATTTTGTATAAATGTACTAAGAATTGGTGAATACTTTGTCTGAAGAAGGGTTTTATACCTGAAAACGCTAACATCTTTCATAGTTAAATAAATATATATACGTTTTAGCCTGGTGGTCTGTGGAACATTTTTACTTTGTCTGCAACTTATTTTGGAAAACGGACCTTTACTGCCTTCCACTTTTGATTTTTTTCTTCAAAATTGGAAAGTGGTTTAAATCTCTGAAAAAAAAAAAAAGAGTTGGAACAGTCTATTAATTTATTCTTTAGAATTATAAATTATCGTGGCTTCATGGGGACATTTCTTTTGCAATGTTCTTACAGTTTAGATAACTTTGCCTGCTGAACAGAAGTGTTATGTAAATGAAATGTTTCTAATGTACCTCAGATTTTGAAACTTGCATTGAGGATTGCCTTGAAAGTTGCAGACACTATTTCTAGAAATGCAGCTGCATTTGTTGATTTGAGAAGGTATGCTTGGTTATATAACTGGAATTTTTCAGAGGATTTAAAAATGAGATTTTGAATGCTCCTTTAAGTTATGAATTTGTTTAGTCCTTCTGCTATTCAGATTCTAAACAGTGAAATGATAGAGATAAACTGTTGCATGGAATATCTAGAATGTTCTATATTCCAAGGGTCTCACCTAACAAGGCATCCAGCTTCAAAGAGTGGAACAAACAAAAAATCCCAGCCTAACACGAATCGGTACCAAGAGGAAATTGCAGGAAAATAATGCTTCCAAACCAAAGATTTCCTTCCCCAAGAGATCATCATCATCCTACTAAAGAATGACTATGCCAAGTCTTAGAGCATCCCGTCCCTTCTTCCTGTCCATCCTCTCCTTTCCTCTTCCTCCACTCTTTCACTCAGCTCATCAGCCTGGCCACCGATGGTCTCAGACAATTGGATGCTGACAGTGATTCAATGAGGGTACACTTGACAGTGGACAGAAAATCCTCCTTTTCTCAGGGAAATCCCCCTACCCTCCAGATCAAACCCATTTATTTTCTCTGTTACTTCTTCACAAGTTGCAACTGGGGGTCCTAGAACTAGTTCCTGTATCACATAATTGAAAAGGATTGTACACAGAATATTTTTGGTACCCAAAAAGGAGCCATTTCAGAAAGGGTATACCTAAATACCTTTCTGAAAGTACCCAAATTCAAAATGCTCACCCTGCAAGACAGTCTTACACTATCTTCTGGACCACTGTTTGTGGTGACTTTACATCTGAATGATGGTTTACCATCACATTCCAGTTGTTCCCAACTTCAAGTTGAACCTACAAAAGTCCTATTTCACTCCCTCACAAAGAATTTTCTTCCTGGGGTGTATGATGAACACAGTAAAAAAAAAAAAAAAAAAAGTATGAGCTGTCTACCAGAAGGTGAAATCCTCACTGTTCAGAACATTTTCAATGATTTTTCTCATCAACAAGCAGCCTCCACAAAGAATTTCTCAAAATTCTAGGCCTAATTTTATCAGTGATCCTCATGATACCACACTGGCCAGGCTACACATGAAAAAACCCAGTGGTACTTAAAAAAAAATGTTGGACCCAGCAACTACTTCCCTTGGAATTCCAGGTGCCAGTGCTAGATTTTTTGAAACAAGAGTTACATGGTGGAGGGATTGGTTGTCTTTCAATCCAGACCTGACTTCTCCCTGCAGATCCCAGACCCCAATTCAGTCAGACTGGATGGACTCATCAGATTCTGCATGGGAAGAAGTGTCCAGGGGAATTCTAGTGCAAGGTAGATGAGGTCTTTTTGATGGTATAAAGCACATAAGGTATTCTTCTATTGGTCACAGATGACAACATTTGTGGTATGTGAGCAAACAAGGGGTGCAAGGTCATACCCTGTTTACCAGTTACCAGTGGTAACCTGAGAGCTAGCTTTACAATATTTTCTGATGCTTTAGGCCTCATACATCCAGTCATAGCAAAACCTAGTGGCAGACAGGTCTTGGAGAGACTGTCATGAGCAGAATCTCAGGGCAGAGGTCTGCCTGGATTTTGTCCAGATATGAGGAACACTTTAAATGGTTTTGTTTGCCTCCTTTCAAAACAGTTGGACAATTGTGTTCAAGACATCTTTGAATCCATGCTTGGAGGACAGAAGCATTCTCATTCCCTTTGATGGGAGTGCCTCTTTATGCATTTCCTCAGATACCCAAGATTCATCTAAAGATGTATAAAAAAAATATCAAAGATCATTGGGGTGACCCCTGTTTCACCCAGGCAAAGGTGATTCTCCTTTTTAATGGAATTGGCCAAGGGCAATTACTCAAGCTTCTGCACACTCTGGAACTGCTCACATAGTTTCAGGGGTGACTGGTGCAACCCAAGTTAGAGCAATTGCTACTGACAATATGGATGATTTTATCTTGACAACTTTTACGCACTGTTCTTTGAATATGTGCAGCAGGTACTGGAGGCAAGAAAACCTGCAACTATAAAATCTTAAAAGTGGAAGATGTTTTCTTGGTGGTGGTTAACTGATATAAGTATGGTGCTTGCTCATCTGGTTTAAAATATCTGTGTGAGCTGCTCAGCAGTGGATTATCTTGTGGCCTCAGCTTCTCTGGCCATGGATTCTCCTTTTGTCTCTTTTTATAGCAAACAATTTATGAAAGGAGTGGAACTTGAGACCTTCTCGAATGGAAGATGTTATGTAGTCCAATCTCGCCTACATTCTAACCGTGGTTTCGGAGCCGAACCTCAGCTCCGACTTGGCCATACTCTAGCTCGAAGTCTTGAACTGGCTCCTGACTAAGAGGTATCCCGTGGTGCAATGCGCTATTCCCCAGATCTCGTTTGACAGTCGTACAGCTCGGATGTGGTCTCACTCTTGGCCATGGCTAAGTACAAATTTACTACTTTTTGTTCAATTTAGTAGCTCCAAAAGTTATTTTAATAGCTAGTGTGTGTGTATTTTTACTTTTAGCAGTTTAGTGTCTCTTCTGGTATCCCAGTTTACCTGGTGTTTACGGGCTAGACCCGTTTCAGTTAGAGGACCTAGTCCTCCTCCTGGTTTTTCCTGTTGTTCTTTCTGTTGTTTACCAGTTTAATCCCCCTTGGCAGCATTACTTTTGTGGTGTGACTGTTGGTTGTTTCCATGTTGGGTTTTTTCCTGGGCTAGGCCCATTTAACTTAGAGGACCTAGTCTTCCCTGTGGTTACCTCGCGGTCTCTAGGCCATTTGAGTTAGAGGCTAGTTTCCCGCACTTCTTGTTTCTGTGGTGAAGGTACCCTTACCGTTTTCCCCTGTGTGTGTGCTCTTGTTTCAACATGTCCAAGGAGTCTAAAGAGCACAGGCCTTCGGGCTTCAAAAAGTGTTAAGTGTAACAACAAAATGTCTCTGACAGATGGGCAATTCTGTATGTGTGTATTGCTTGGGGGCTATTCATTTACAGGAATCCTGCTTGTTCTGTCACACTTTTAGCCCCCACATGCTGCAAGAGAGGAAGAACAAGCTGAATTTGAGAGGATTGCTGAAACCATCTTTTGAAGAGGATTTGGAGAGATCCTCCAGTTCAAAGTCTTCTCCAAAATCAGATAAAAATTTGGATAAAAAGTCTTCTAAGAAGTGCTCTCTGGCTCTGTCAGTCTCCTCAGAGCCACCAGAGAAAATTAAGACAACTATAGCTTCTTTGGCTCCACTGGCTTCAGAGCCGAATGAAGACAGTGCTTCTATGTCTACTTTGGCTCCAGGTTTATTGGACCCGAGGTCAGATGTGTCTTTTCAGAGACAGTCTCCAGTTTTTTGACTGGTCTCCCCTACTCGTAGGTCTCCCTCTACAGGGAGATCCAGATCCCCGACCATGTCCTCTAGATCCTCCAGGATACTTTGCGATGACGATGTTGATAGACTGGTGAAGAAACTGCTTCAGTCATCGGTGCTGGCTAAATTGCTTTTGGCTCCAGAGCACATCCCCTGTTCATCTTTGGCTTTTCCTCCTCTGGACCTTTCTTTGGAGCCAGAGCCATCGGTTCTGTCTGATGCCTCGAGATCAGCTCCAGTTGCCCTTCTGGCACCTCAGCTCCGATCTCCGCTCCGACCCAGTCAGCGCCGTCCACGGGTTCCAGGATCCACAGCTCTCCGGTCGGAGCTGAGAGGGAGGTATCGGGTCGATCTTCGGCTCCAACCCTTCCTCTCGGCACTTCGGCTCGGGTGAGCATGGTCCCGACATTGGCTTCGGACCTTATTTCCTCTGCTCCAAGGTTGTCTTTTGCGGTTAGTTGACCTTCGGAGCTGGGGAGAATCAGCCTTCAAGGTCATGAGGAGTGTGCTGCCCAGGTTGTCAGCTGCATCCTATGGTACAGACATTCTTCTCCCTCTAGCACCCATATCAGTATCAGATCACCCTCTATCTAGGGACAGTGGGGACCTAAGGCCTCAGGATACCTCCATGAGTGGTCCCCAGCTTTCTGAAGCCTCCCCTGTTTTTTTTACCTGAGGAGCCACCCAGAAAGAGAGTGCGCAAGAGCAAGCACATTGACTTCCAAGATGAGTCCCTCACATCTGACACCGACCTCGAGGAGTCAGATGGGTCCCCTAAGTCATCTTCTGACGATATCTCTTTTTCAGATATCTTGGAAATACTGAGACAGAGAGGTGACTGGCCATCTAAAGCCCCTTCTGAGGAGGAGTCGGTGTTCCTGAAGGCCTTTGGTTCCCAACTCTCTGCCTCTTGAGTTTCTCCCCGTTCGAACTCCTGGACCTCATTTGTTGAAAGGTGTGGGAAACTCCGGACACTGTGGAACCCCTCCCTAGGAGACCCAACAAGTTTTTGTCCGCTCCCCCGATACAGAATTTCTTTCAAAAGGCATTCCAGTAGATGCCATGGTGGTGGCAGCAGCCACCAAGAAGGAACTTGCAGAAACTTCATCTACCATCCATCCCCCCCAACAAGGAGTCCAGGGCTATGGATAGGTATGGGAAGCGAGTCTTCTCTTCAACGGCCTTTACACTGCAGTCACTGAACTACTTATCGCATTTTACATGGCTCCAAAGAGATCTCCTAAAGGAGTTGGGAGATTCTCTACAGGGTAACATTTCTGATGCTGTGACTCAGAAAGTCAATGCACAGATGTCTACCCTAAATTCTATTGCTAACTCCTCCATGAGACTGATCTCGTACGCAGCCGATGGAGCGAGCAGGCCTGCAAGTTCCGGGGTTTCTCTTAGGAGACACTCCTGGATGCGCCTGTGCAACTTCGTGGAGGCCTTCAAGTCTACCTTCTCCAACGCGCCCTTTGATGGTTCATCCTTATTTGGAACCAATGTGAAGGATACTCTCACTAGGTGTGAGCAGGAAGGAAAAACCCTGTCTGCCATGGGAGTCCATTTTTCCATACCTTCTAGACCTTATCCCAAGGGCTAGAAGGGTGGGAAAATGTGGTTCAGAAAATCGCAGAGGGCTTTTTAATGACACACAGAGTGATTCCCCCTCTAGAGGCAGAGGAGGGGGTGGAAATTCAGGTAGATGCCGCCCTAGAGGCAGGGGAGGCCCGCATAACCAGGGGGACCGCGATTCCTTTTGTGGCTCCCCCTACCAGCGCTTCTGAGAGGAGGCCTGACTGTGCATCTCTGGTGCCAGTCAGGGGTCGCATTTCTCTATACCCAGAAGCCAGGCGAGACATCACCCAAGACGAGTGGGTATTAGAGATAATCTCCAGAGGTTATCAGATTCCCTTTCTTTCATCTCCTCCAAATAAAAGAATCCTAGACGTTCCACCCAGTCAAAGGGATTCCGCAACCTTAGAAGTTCAAAAGTTGCTGTTAAAAGGAGCCATCCAGCCCGTCCCCTCAGACTAAGTAGGATTAGGGACTTTCTCAAGATTCCTATTTGGTGCCGAAAAGTACAGGGGACCTGAGACCCATTTTGGATTTCAGCTGTTTCAACCTTCATGTAGAGAAGTCCAAGTTCCACATGGTCATGTTACAGTCAATTCTCCCATTATTAGGGAAAGATGTGCTCCATCAACCTCAAGGATGCTTACTACCATGTAAAAATGGACAAGGCATTCCAGAAGTCACCTACACTTCTGGCTGGGAGCCAGTCATTTTCAGTTTTGTGCCCTTTGGTCTCACCACAGCCCCCAGGGTGTTCACCAAATGCATGGCAGTGGTAACGGCTCACTTTAGACGTATGGGATTCCAAGTGTTTCCGTACCTGGATGACTGGCTCCTGTCTGCCACCACCAGGCATCTACTACTACAGACCAGGGACGCCACTATTGCACTGTGCCAAAGTCTGGGAATCACTTTCAATTGGGAAAAGTCTGCATTGTTGTCCTTACAGCGTGTCCCCTTTATTGGCGCCAAATTAGACACAGTGCTCATGAAGGTTTTCTTGCCAGAAGAGAGAATTCAGGTTTTACAGCAACAAGTCTACGCTCTACTACCACTGAAGAAGGTTAAGGCAAAAGTGGTCCTCCAGCTGTTAGGTACCATGGCTGCCACGATTATGCTAGTCCATCTCGCAAGACTTCACATGAGGATTCTTCAGTGGCTACTTTTTGCCCAATGGTCTCTTCAGCACCTTCCTCTCTCCCCATCTTATTGTAATAACCAACAGGTGCAAGCAGGATCTGTGCTGGTGGCTTCAGACCAGCAATCTCAACATGGGTATGCCTTTTGTTCTTCCTCCGATTGCCACTGTGACCATGGATGTCTCCCAGATCGGGTGGGGGGGCATTATCATGGCAGGACTGTCCAAGGCACGTGGCAGGAACACGAGATCCATTTGCATATCAATGTCTTAGAGATGAGAGAGGTGCTATTAGCATTGCAAGCACTTCACAGCTTTCTTCCTCTTGGGACAATTGCAATCCACTCGGACAACATGTCTGTGGTCTGGTATCTGAACAAACCGGGAGGAACCAGGTTGTATCCCCTTTGCAGAGAGGCTCTTTGAGTGTGGCAATGGGCAGTATCTTCCCAGTGCTTTCTAGTGGCAACGTACATTCCAGGGAAGTCCAACGTGATTGCCGACAGGCTGAGAGAGCTATTCTGATGCCTCACGAGTGGTCCCTGAACGAACAGGTGGCAGAATGGATTTTCTGCAGATGGGGTCAGCCTTGCTGCAATCTATTTGCCAGCCCCCTCAATGCCAAATGCAGCAGCTACTTCACCCTTATTCCCCCGGAAGGGGAAACACCCAAGGAAGCTCTAGTTCACGATTGGCCCTCTGGTCTTCTCTATGTGTTCCTTCCAAGTCCCCTGATAATGAAGGTTATTCAGAAAGCATAGTCTTTGGGAAGCAAAATGATACTGATTGCTCTAAACTGGCCTCGTCAGATCTGGTTCCCTTTCTTCACCCTTATCTGATTGAAGAACCGTGGATTCTGGACCCAGAGCCGGATCTGTTGACTCATATGTGAGGGCAGTTCCACCCTTCCATCCAAACCCTCAGGTTGACAGCATGGCTGCTCCAATTCCATCCCTAGTCAAGCTTCATGATTTTTCTCCCACAAACCTTCTACTAGGAAGATTTATTCCAGTAAGTGGAAGAGATTTTCCATTTGGGCTCATGAAAGACAGATTGATCCCTATACAGCTACAATCTCATTGATTTTAGAGTTTCTATCTCAACTGTTTAGTCAGGAATCTGCTGCGGCAACTATTAAAGTACAGTTGGCAGCCATTTCTACTTTTCATGCTGCTAATGAACCCAATATAATGGCACATAGACTTTGTAGGGCCTTTCTCAAAGGGACTATGCTACTAAAACCTTCGATCTTTGATCCTGTTATGCCATGGGACGTTAATTTTGTGCTACAGCAGCTTACCTCACCTCCTTTTGAGCCTGCGGCAACCTGTGACACAAAGTTTTTGTTTTGGAAGACACTCTTTTTGATAGCCATCACTTCGGCTAGGCGGACAGTCCTGGCCCCCTTACTTGATATTTCACAAGGATAGGGTTTTGGTAAGACCTAATCCTTCCTTTATGCCTAAGTTTGCTTCAGTGGTCAACCTCAACCAGTCTATTGAGTTGCCTGTGTTTTTCCCTGGATTCTCTAACAAGGCAGAATTTAAGTTTCATCAACTGGATGTCCACAGACAATTACGTTTCTATTTACATAGAACAAAAGATTTTAGAAAATCTGACCAACTTTTTTCTTTTTTTCAGAAAACAGACTAGGGACTTCAGTTTCCAAAGTAACTCTGCCCAGATGGATTTCTAGTTGCATTTCCTTCATCTATTCTTCAAATGGCAAGCAACTACCCTTCAAGGTAAAGGCTCACTCTACACATTCGGTGTCTACTTCTACTGCCTTTCAGGCTAGGATGTCTATGGATATTTGTGCTGCAGCTACTTGGGTATCTTCTCACACCTTTATTACTCATTACAAATTGGATCTGGTATCAAGGGGCAGATCCTCATTTGGTTCCACAGTGCTCAGGAATATTTTCCAGTGAGCCACCCCAGGTCTAAGTGCTAGTTATGCTGTCCCATGGGTAAGAATGTAGGCAAGATTGGACTACATAACATCAAGAAGTTATGTACTCACCATAACATTCGATGTATGTAGTCCATCTCGCCTCACATTCTTACTAACCCACCCACCCACCTACCCCCCCCAAAGGACCTAGAGGTTGAGTCTCTGGTTTCAGCACTCCTTCTTGATTGGTTGAGTTGGTTCTTCCTCTCAACGTGTTTCTGTGTGTGTGTGGATGTGAGCTCACTGCAAACAAGATCTGGGGAACAGGCGCATTGCACCATGGGATACCTCTTAGCCACGAGCCAATTGAAGACTTTGAGCTAGAGTATGGCCAAGTCGGAGCCGAGGTTCGGCTCCGAACCCACGGGTAAGAATGTGAGGCAAAATGGACTACATACATCGAACGTTATGGTGAGTACGTAACTTCTTGTTCCTCCTCCTTGGGATTATAAACTTGTTCTTGAAAAAAATTACCTAGTCGCCTTTTGAACATGCCTTTCATGATGATTTGAAGTTCATCACTTGGAGAACTGTTTTGCTTATTGCTTTGAAATCTGCAAGGTGAGTCTTGGAGGAGCTGCAAGCCTTCATGATGAGCTAACCTTATCTTATTTTCTACAAGGACAGTGTTTTATGCGCTAATCCTTCTTTCTTGTCAAAAATTGTTTCTGAATTCACCCTGAATCAATCCATCAATCTCCTAGTTTTCTTTCTGGCACCCAAAAACAAGAGAAGATTCTACATATCTTGGATGTGTACATGCAGCTAGGGTACTACCTTAACAGAACTAAGCCCTTCAGGAAAGGTAAATAGCTTATTTCCTATTCTGGGGCTAAGGGTCAGTCTGTCTCTAAGCAAATGACTGCTCATTATTTGTTGTCTGCTGAGTCCCCCCCCACCTTTGTAGATTTATTCCAGGCAAGGTTAAGGCACATTTCACCAAAGCCTCATCCTCTTCGGTGATACACTGAAAAGTGGACTCAAGAATTATTCTAGAGGCAGAAACCTGGACCTCTGATAATATGTTTATAAGCCACTACAAACTGGATTCTTTCTCAAGATCCAAAGCAGCCATTGTGAGGACGATTCTCCAGGGACTCTTGGATCCTTATCCTTCCTTCTCCCAGATAAGGTAAGCTTTGGGAATCAACCCGTATGCTACTGAAGCAGTGTGAATGATGAAGAAAATACAGTTGTGCAAGTCATACTTCTGTAATAGTAAATATTTGAATTTCAGACTGCCTCAGTGGCAGTATTCATTCACCACCCCCCTTATTTAAAAAAATTATTTGATGGTATCCAACCTTGCTGTGTTGTTGATTGGTTTTTATTTGTGTTGATGTTTTGTGACTGTGAAATGGTTGGTTTCAGGCAATTCTTGCTTCTGGTCTTTCTTCATTTGTCTTACTTGGCATTAAAATCTGAATAACTGACTTTCTATGACAGAGTTTAGCTAATCCCGTTACACAGAGTCAGAGGAGAGGATTCTAAGCTCTGGAAAGCTGCCAGTGTGAGTTTTTGTGCAGACACAGAACCCATATGCCACTAAGGCAGTGTGAAATTCAGACCTGTACTGTTACAGGTAAGTAAGACTTGGGCACTTTTTTCATGAGGATGTGCAGCAGTTACTAAATGAGGCAAGAAGTCCTGCTGTTAGGCAATCTTATATTAACCAGTAAAGAAGATTTTTCTAGTTGGTTCCTAACCTATAAGTAGGACCATTTTCGGGATTATTGCCACTGGTTCTCTAACATTTATGTGAGTTACTATCCTATGGCCTGTTTGTTCTTCTAGCTAGAGGTATGTAGCAGTCATTTTGGCATGTCTGCCCATGGATATTACTCTTCATCTCAGACTGCTCAAGCTATTCTACAAAGTGTTTTTATGCAAGGTCACCTGTTATTCAGATGACATTCAATTGGGATCTTTACTTTTTGCTGGAAAAGTTATTTCTGTCTACATAGTGATTATTCTGGCTGCTTTGGGTTCATCTTTATGATAGATTAACTGGTTTATTGCTCTGACATATGCAAGAGAGTAGACAGTTTGCAACTATTCATGGTGGGTCAATCCTTTTGCGTTTTCTGGGCTTATAGAGTTATCTGTTAAAACAAAAAATCCCCCATATATGCCCTTACTACTTTCAGAGTGTACACTGAATCTAGCCATCGATGTTACTCTCTTCTTTCAGAATCTCAGTGACAGTGAGAATATATTCTATATTCTCTGGTCATGCTTCTGCAGCTCTGGTATTATCATGCGAGTACTAAATCCTGTAGGAAAGCTATACAGCTATGGAATTCCTACTATGGGGCTGAAAAAGGACCTGTCAATTCAGACAATTCCATTTGGTTGCTGCTTTTATATTTTCTTGTTATTCCCGCTATGATAAAACATTTCCAGGCATTATTAAGGCACATTCTAATACAGCTTTTTTTCTTACATATTGGAAAGGGGTTGTCTGTAGAAGCATTCTATAGGCAGCAGCATGGTCATCTGTGCATACTTTTACAAAGCATTATAAACTGGATTCCTTTTCCAGGCCTAGGACTGTTTTTGCTTGCACCATTTTTCTGGGGTACCTGGATCCACATCCTTCCTCCTGTTTGACTAGATGAGCTTTGGTAATCATCCCAGATAGCCAAAGGCTACTGCAGCTGAGAATGATGAACATAGTACAGTTGTGTAAGTTGCACAGACCATAACAACAGATGTTCATATACCTTGCGGCTGCAGTAGGCCACACCTGTCCACCATCCCACTTTGTGTTTGTAGATTTTGGCTGGAATTTAAACTTTTTTGTTTGTATTATGTGTTTTTCAAGATTAAGAACCACTTGAATTTTCAGTAATAAGCCATGTTTTAAAAATAGCAGTTTCTGACACAAACTTCTAATATTGTTAAATTTGCAGTCATTCTTCAGAAAATAGAAAATACATCAACAATATTTAAAGGCAATATTTTCTGTGTGAAAGGGTTCTCCGATGGGGATTTGCCATAAATGAAGCCTGTAGCCGGTGGCTGTTTCTTGTGAAGCTTTTCTGCTCTTAGTCGTTAAGGTTGCAAGAAAGTCCTGAAGAGATTCTGAAGTAATCTTCACTCAGAATGCTGATTTCCCTCTATAAATAGGCTGTCCAATCAGCACTCAGAGTTAAGGTGTGGGAGGGAACTACAGCTTTTTGAAGCTGTCAGGTTGTTCTATCCTTGATGCAATATAACCCAAATAGCCAAATGCTACTGCAGCAGTGAGTAAGTGCAGCTTCCACAACTGTACTATACTGACCTAACAGTGAAAAGCTGAACCAGGCTCCTTTTGAGCCTGCTGTTTCTTCTTTGTAATATTGCACCTGGTAGACTGTTTTATTGGTTGCTTTAACCTCTGCCAGAAGTGTATCTGAGCTATAGGCCTTGATGGCAGTCCCTCCTTTTTTGGGGTTTCATAGAGACAAGGTGCGTCTCCATATGAATCTTTCTTTTATACCCAAAGAGTTTTATGAACTGTCCCTTAATCAGTCTATCCAGCTTCCTTCTTTTTTCCCTTCACTGCACTCTACTAGTGAGAAGATTCTGCTTGCTTTAAATTTGCATAGACGGCTCAGATATTATTTAGACAAAACTACGGTCTTTTGTATATCTGATCAGCTTTTTGTTCTCATACCAGGACATTGGGTTTGGCAATTTGTAAGCAAACAAATCTCCTCCTGGATTTCTGACGCCATTTCATTTTGTTACTCTTTTAATGTAAGCAATTGCCTGTTTCCGTGAGGCCTCAATCTACTAGAGCAGTGGTCTTTTTCAGGCCTTGCTTCAAAGGTTTGGACACCAACTCTATCCTTGAAGCTGTTAGTTGGTCTCAAGTTCACACTTTCACTAAACATTACAAATTGGATGTCATTTTTAGGTCCAGAGCAGGTTTTGCCAGGGCTATTCAACATGGGTGTGTGGAGGGCTCCTCTTTGCCTTCATCCTCCCTGCCTTCAGTGTAGCTTTTGTACTCTCCTAGAGATGATGAACACTGCAACAGTGATATAGAAGGACATAGTATAGTGTAAAATCTTACAGTAAGAGTAGATGTCATCCTTTTCACTGTTGCAGTATTCACTGTCTCCCTCCTGCCCCCTTTTCTCTTTCTTTTGGATTGGTGGTATTTTAGTACTAGCCAAGAGGTTCCTCTCCTTTTCCGCCATTCCTTTCTTGTGGATTGACGTGTCCTACATTCCACTGGGGGTCCTAGTTCTAATGGGGCAACTCAGTTCTGAATGGGGGTTGTACTATGTCACCTTTTATCCCCAACGCTTGTGCAGGGATCCTACATCTGACACACAATGTTCTCTAGGTAATAAAGGCTTTGGCATACTGGCCTGATGTTGGACTATCCTTGGCAGGAGATCCCAGAGGTGATGAATATTGCAGCAGTGAAAAGAAAGACATCTACTGTTATCGTAAGATTTTACACAACTGTACTTTCATCCACCCTGCATGAGGACACTCCCTTATTCACATCCAGCTTTCCCCACTGTGGGGGTTAACATGGATGTTTGTGTACAGCCAATACTGTACAGGAGGATCATCATAGCATTGTCACTGACCTCCAACATTTCCATGTACTGGTGAATTTCTCATATATACTCTATCTCTGCCTGTCATTGGTAGTAGTCTGGGCTTGAACAATGTCTGCTGCTGGTCAGTCAACCCCTTGCTGTCTCTCAGATAATTGTCTTTGCCTGACAGCTGTAACTGTAGGAGCTACTACTTCTGAAAGGGTTGCCTCTTCAGCAAGGGAATTGAGGTTGTGCAGAAGAAACAGATGTTAAGTTATGTGGTGATCCCCTTGTTGTAATGTAATTTGCTTATTATACTTGGTCTTTGAACCTTTGTCACTGCCTGTGGAGTTATCCACCTGCTGTGGGGTAGGGGGCCCTACCAGTCCTCTTTCCAACTGTGTGCCACTATCCTGAGGCTGTCTCACGAGAATTAGAGTAATGGCATCATCAGCCATCCTGCCATTAACATTAGTCTGCTGTAGTTCAACACATCATTCAATTGGTTCTGCTGTTGACACTGTGAAAAATATATAGTGATGTGGGATGTCCACACATTGGGCAGTGTCTGTAGAGTTTGTGCTCCATCTGATGTTGATAGAATACCTCATGAGGAAACATTTGAGTTATATGCACACAGATATTATGGCAAGTACAGCTATCCTGAAATTAACAGTGCCAGCCAAACACCTTCTGCACTGCCTCTGTGTGGAAGTTACTGGTGTCTGAAAGTGCTGGTGTCAACAGCACCCAAAATGATTCTTGCACCATCCTCAGCATCAGTATCATCACTCCTAGAAGGCTATGGGTCCTATTCCCACACCTGGTAGATTGATTACTGACACTGCGGTGTAGCATAAGGGGGGGGGGACTGTACTCCTGAGTGTGTCATACTTTGGATAAGATATTAAACCAAGGTCCCATCTGGTTGAGCTGGTGGTAGCTCGGATGGATGTAAAAGATCCCACAGTACTTGTAGAAAATAGTAAGGGTCCTTTATTTGTATACAAAATATTTACATGTTTACAAATATATAAACATACTAATCTGTTTATATGTATTCATAATTTTCTTTACAATCATGCTAAATTTTCATCCCTATTAGATCCCCACTCCTTTTTCCATAACCACCATTTGATTTTACTTAATATTGTTGTTAAAATCCATTTACCATTAAACATCATTTCATTTGTTCTTTCATTCCATATGATTCATAAAATAACTTATCTACTCTTTAACATATTCTTTACTTCTATTCTTATAATATCCATATTTAATTATATCCATGTTTATTTTATCCACTTTTTATATCTTCAAAAAATCTTTCTTCTTGACAATGTAAACATTTTCTATCACTTTTCTTTTTATATTGGATATTTCCTTTTACTGGCAATTTATCTATTATCAATCTCTACAAAAAATCTTGACTTTCTACTTTCTACCTACAGTACTTATTACCTTGATACGGCACTCTTGTCATAGATAGTACCCCAAAAAGGCAACCCCCCATTTCTCGGTCACCCACGTCCCCCGGAATCTTTTTTTAAAGTTTTTTTGTCTATTCCTTCTAGCATGTCGAGGGATCAGTTGCTAGTGTCCTCTCCTGCTCAGCTGGTGAACCTGGGAATATTGAGGCAATGTTACAATTGCCTCATGTACACAGACAACCCTCTCCTCCTCCCACAAAACACAAATACATGCGAGAGATGCAACTATACGGCCAAACTGGAGGCTGAGCTCTCTCAACATAGGACTGGCAAGACCAGTCAGGAGGAGAAGGTTACCACACACACTATAGACCCAGTCTCACATAGTACCATTACAACCTCAAATCATACACATAAACACACAAAGACATACTCAGAGGCTCTGATCAAAAATCTACCAAAACAGCAGAGGCCACCAAAGCAGACACCCAAACAACCACCACCTCAGAACACAACACCTGCAACACATAGACCTCACAGTCAGAGTGTCAAACAGTCACAGCCCTTAAGGCCAAACACAATGCCAGACACACTAGTCATTGGTGACTCCATAGTCAGACACACTGACGTCCCGCTCACCAGACTGAGTAAGGAGAAGGTCACAGTAAGCTGCCTGTCGGGTGCTAGAATCCGCCACATAACGCAAGCACTCAGGTCTCTCAACAGCAGGTACAAATATGACTCAGTCATTGTCCACGCTGGTGTAAACGACCTGAGATGTACCTCCTTGGACTACATGAAAAGAGACATTGAGGAGCTCTCTGATTATGTAGCCCAGGCAGGTATGACCCTGACCTTGAGCAGTATCCTACCTTCACCAAGAATGATGCCACAATACAGAGATAAGATGATCAGCTTTAACAATTGGCTTAAACACTGGTGTCATTCAAAGGGGATCCAGTGTCTGTCTGCCTGTGATGACATGCTGGACAAGCCACGCTGCTTCGCAAGGGACGGCTTGCACCTGTCACCCCTGGGATTCCGGATATTGGCAAAGGTTCTTGCCACCCCCATAGTGCCTTTTTAGGCAAGGCTCAAATTCTAAACCTACCACCCTAGAACACAAAAAAGGAAAAAAACTAAGGGTAATGCTGCTCAATGCCAGAAGTCTAAATCTCAAAATGCATGCACTCGAGACCCTTCTCAGTATGGAGAACATCGATGTCTGTGCTGTGACAGAAACCTGGTTCAAGGCTCCTGAGAGCACCCCAGCGCTATCAGGTTTTACCTCATATCATGCGTTCCGGCCCCAAAATCCGGACAATACCAAGAAAGGAGGGGTATCCATATTCATCAAGGACACCCACACCTCAAGACTGGTGGCAACGCACGATGCATCGGAGACCATCCAGGTGCAATTAACCATAGGCAAGACTGCTCTGCAAATTGTAGCATGTTACAGGCCACCCTCACAAACTCAGGAACCTCACATGGCCTTCCTGAAAACACTAGAGGGGATAAATGTATCACCAAACACCATCATACTAGGTGACTTCAATTACCCTAATATAGACTGGGAACACTACTCAAGCCCAAACACCCTAGCCCAAAAGTTCCTGGAATTCATAAACTCAAATGCCATGGAACAACTAGTCACCATCCCCACAAGAGGAGATAACATACTTGATCTCATCATCACGAACATGGGAGCACAATGTTCAACACCGGAGGTGTACCCCTCACTGGTGAGATCAGACCACAAACTAATCTCGCTGGAGGTCCTCATCCCACCCCCACCTGAAATAAAAGACCACAGTAAAGAACTTCTCAAAAGCCGACTTCACACTTCTAAAGACTAGTGTGGTCTCCTTTAAGGCCCCCGAGCCAGTGGAAAACAGTACTCAAGCCGCTGAATCACTTACAAATGCCTTCTACCAGCACCTGCAGGACTGCATGGATAAGGCAATCCCAAGCAAAACAAAGACTCTTTGTACCAAAGGCAAGCGTCCAGTCTGGTGGACCCCAGCCATAAACAAACTCTACAATAAAAGGAGGAAGCTACTACAAGATAGAGCAAAATCCTTAAAAGGTAAGACACCCTTGATCACTATAAGTAAAAAACTAAGAGCTCTCATAAAATCATCCAAAGCAAATTTCGAGAGAAAAATAGCTAAAGACTCAAAAGACAATCATAAGGCCTTCTTTAGCTATGTTAGAAACCTGGGAGGAAACTCCCAGATATGCTCAGACCTAGTTCAAAATGATGTGAAGATTACTGATCCTACAGACATTGCCAACATACTGGCTGACAGGTTCAGTGCAAACTTCTCCCGCCCAAAAGGAGAGATATCTATACAAAATGATTGCAGCCCCCCAAATATCTCCAGCGCCCAAGTGAGAACTGCTCTCTCCAAAGCAAAAAACACAGCATCCATGGGACCTGATGGTGTCCCCGGCTGTGTGCTCCATGAACTCAATGAGGAATTAAACCCACAGCTAGGACAGCTGTTTAATCAAAGTCTTACCTCTGGATACGCACCCAGGAGTGGCGCACTGCAACTGTGGTACCACTTCACAAAGGCGGTGCCTCCACCGACCCTGGAAATTACCGGCCCATTAGCTTGACAAGCCTTATCTGCAAAGCCATGGAGAGGATCATAATGGACCTCATAAATAAAGACATAGGAATTTGCAGACTTTGGATCCAACCCAGTTTGGCTTTGTCAAAGGCAGATCATGCCTTTTAAACTTGGTTGACTTTTTCAAAACAGTCACCAAAGCCATTGATGAGGGAAAGGCAGTCCATACAGCCTACCTCGATCTGGCTAAGGCCTTGATACAATACCCCACTCGGGTATCATTGAAAAACTCATCAGCTTAAATGTCAACCCATACATCACAAGATGGGTTGCAAACTGGCTGAGTGACAGAACCCACAGGGTCAGAGTTGCTGGCGCCATGTCAGACTCAAAGCCTGTCACAAGTGGTGTCCCACAGGGCTCAGTCCTGGGCCCACTCTTGTTTGGCATCTACTTTTCCAAGTACAAGCAAACACAGGAGGGTTATGGCTGACAAAGTTTGCAGATGACTGCAAACTGGGCACCATAGTAGAAAACACATCTGACACAGATATCCTTCAGAAGGGTCTCACAGAAACGGATAACTGGTGCCAGAGCCACGGCCTA
This sequence comes from Protopterus annectens, assembly GCF_019279795.1. NCBI lineage: Eukaryota > Metazoa > Chordata > Ceratodontiformes > Protopteridae > Protopterus > Protopterus annectens. Next base: position 1,130,853,583 of record NC_056730.1, read on the forward strand.
AAGTTAAATGCCAAAAATGCATAGTCATACCCTTCGGGAAAAACAAGGTTACCCCTAGCTACCAAATAGGTGGCAATCCACTGAGCACAGAAGAAGTTATCAGGGACCTGGGGACCCAGGTTGATAGCAGTCTGTCATTCGACACCCATGTAGCTAAAGTAGTTAGGAAGACCTTCTACATTGCCCACCTTATCATGAAGGGATTCTCATCTAGATCAAGGGAGGTCATAGTCTCCCTTTACTCATCACTCATCAGACCAATGATTGAGTACAATGCCCCATTCGGAATGTATCTGACCCGACACTTGCAGCAGCTGGAGAGGCCACAAAAGTTCCTCACCAAAAGGATAAAGGGTCTCAAAATCTGTCCTATGCTGCCCGACTGAAAGAACTCCAGCTCTATTCAGTCGCCACGCTTGCTCAGAGGTGACCTTTGCCTAACATACAAGGCCATGTCAAACCCAGATTTGATGAATATGCTTCACCTCAAAAATCTAGATCCATCAGAGCCACAAGGGCGGAGACTTAAACCTTGACACAGCTATTAATAGGACGTGCTGGAGGGATAGATTCATCACCCAAAGACTCCCTATGCTGTGGAACAAAATCCCGGTACATGTGAGGCAGAGCACCTCGCTGGCCTTGTTCAAGAGAAATCTTGACCAATGGATGGGAGATCGCAGATATACCCCAGGGATTACCTCAGTGTCACTGCTCGACAGAGGCACAGCAAAAAAATGGGTATAGTTCCCCATACTAAAGGGGTGGCGTAAGCCACAAAACGATGGGCTAGGCTTGTAAATGCCCTCGGGCAGATAGCCTAGTATGAACCTATGAACCTATGATTACACCACTTGGTTCTTATTTTTATAGCTTTAATTTTTTTCATCTGTTAGATTTTCCCATGGTTTTACATAGTAATGTTTTATCATTAACATTCTTATACCATACTTTTCTTTTTTTCATATTTTCTTGGTAACATTTTATTTCATCATTTATACACTTTTTTTTCTTTTACTCTTTTTTACCACACCCCCAAATTTATCATACTTACATTTATACAGTTTTATGACTAATCTCTCATATTTTTCATGTATCCACTTTAACACTTTGTACAAATTTAAGGAAGCAGTGCATATCCACCTCCTCATTTATTTACATACAAAACTCTTTTTATTGGGTCTAATCTAGAACCCTGTATAAATGAAAAAAATCTGCAATAATTCCTTTTCAACATAAATACACTTGCTAAGTATGTGTTTTCCCACCAGTACTGAATTTATCGAATAAGCCTTTTTTTCTGAATGATAATTTATAAGTTCTCCAAAAAAGACGTTTGCTTTATTTCTTCTTTTGTTTTTTTCCCATTGAATTCTACTTGCATCTTTATTCCCAAATGTATACCTAGCACATAAATTTAATTCATTGTAAAATATATACCTCTATCTTTACCACATCATCTAAACCTTTACAGTTTTCTTTCTTTAAACCCATCTAGACTCTCATTTGTGTAAATTTTTACTTTTTTTATCCATTTTTTGCAATTATGTCATCTGCATATGTTAACAGAACTGGAATTCTTAACCTTTCAGCTGTTATGAACTCCACCTCCTTTATTTTGTAATTTATTTCACATACTATCATATTCATAACTAATACAGAGTGTATGCAACTCACTGGTCATCCGTGTCTTATAACACTCTTCATATGTACCTCTTGGCTTAACCAGCCATTTACAAGTATTAAACCCAAAAGGAAGGCACTGGTAAGGCAAGCTGGATATCCATCAAGAAAAATTTATTGTTGACACCAAAGCACACTGACAAAAAAGATAAATCCACACAAATGCTTAAACTGTTTTCACCGCATTTTCGTCTTATTGATATATAATTGGATAAGACGAAAATGCGGTGAAAACAGTTAAAGCGTTTGTGTGGATTTATCTTTTTTGTCAGTGTGCTTGGTGTCAACAATATTTTTTTTTCTTGACTGATATCCAGCTTGCCTTACCAGTGCCTTCCTTTTGGGTTTATTGGTCGTTTATTTAAGGCACTTTACCATTTTTCAAATTTACTGCATTTACAAGTATTACTATATGCTGACATACATAATTTCCTAAGTTGTATTCTTTCCTTATTACCCATAAGATTTCATGTCCAGTTGTGTCAAATGGCTTATTAAGATCTCCTATCATGATTTTCGGTTCTTCTTTTCTGTTCATAATATCCTCCACAGTTTCTCTATCATTAATAATTCTTGACAACCCTTCCCCTTTATACTGTATATGCTATCTTCCATAATATTTTAGTTTCAAATCTCTTTTGTATTATTTAGATCTTATAATCATTATTATTCAATACTCTGTCTCCAGTTATTCTCATTTCTCTTCTATCTTCCTTCTTCCTTATTAATTTAAGTATTCTACTACATAACTCTTTATACATAAAACCTTAATTTAACCATTCATTCAAAATCTTTAAAATACATATATTTTTGCCACTGCTTAATTTTTTATACATTTAATACTCTATTCCAAATCTATATTTACTTACCCTAATACTTTATCTCGTTTAAATAAATCTCATTTTCAAATTCTTAATTCTCTTTTTCTATTGACGTTTTTACTTTCAATGTTTTTTCACTGCCTTTTTTTTCTTTAAACATTTCTTGCATTTGTTGTACTACACTATTCATAATCTTTACCTGAGTTATTTCTATTTCTCCTTTTGCATTTTTTATTTCTCACATTACAATACCATCTTCCTTTACTACTCTGCTTAAGTAACTCAATGCTTCTTCTCTTTTCCTTGTAAAAATATATTTGCTTATATAACAGTTTTTGTAGTTTTTCCTTGATTTTTCATGTAAATATTTATTTGTTAAAGTACTTTCTATCATTGTTAGTTTATATTTTTCTTTCTATACTTTTCTCAAATCATATTGCCACTGTAAAAAAACATATATTTTTTATATTTTTTTCCTTAAATATTATCCACCACTCAGACCAATGTTTATAAAATGTTCTCATAGTAATATGATCTTTCCATAACTGTATTATTAATATTTTTCTTCTTCAATCCCTGCTTTCTCATTTATCCTTTGTATTCCTTTGCCTTTTTTATATATTCATTGTTTTATCTCTAGCCATATTGCAAGTTGATCAGAAAATCCTGTTTCAACTACCTCCCCTTGTCCTATAACTAAACCTTCTGATACTATAAAATAATATGTTTCAGTTCTATACAAACACCTTTTGTAAGTCTATGAATTTTTGTCCTAAAGTTTTAACTTATCACATCTTATAACTTCTGACATTTTTCTTATATCATTTCCTTTTTACTCGTGCCTTTTAAATCACAGTTAAAGTCTCCAGTCATTATATTTTTCACTACAAAGTCTAAATTCTGATGAAATAAGCCATCCCTTTCTTTATAGTTAATATAAGCATATAATGGTATACCTTGTTCGTTCCATTTTAAATCTACAATGGTTAATTTTCCAATTTTTGCTAAAGTTACATCTAATATATTTACTATATTCCTACAGAATACTGCTATTCCAGAGTATCTCTCATTTCCCAAATTATTTTTCCTCCCCTTAGATTCTCTGTGTTTTCTTCATTTGTTAAAAATAATGTGTCTTCTAATATTATTACATCTACATCACATGTATTACACAATTGCAAAATTCATATTTTTCTTACTGTCTTCTTAATACTATTCACATTTACAGAAAGCACTTTACAATTTTAATTTTCCCTTTGATTCACAGTTTCATAAGTTCATAACTATCAAACACCATACTTTGTGATTTAAACACCTTACCCATTATACCATAGCCCAATCTTTAGCTGTATGTGTTCTTTTTCATCAATTTCCTTCCTTTTTTCTTTTGTACTTATCACTTTAAATTTTCTTTTTCTGTCTTTTACCAATGGAGTTCTTTTCCCCCTTTTATTACCTCCTTGTTTGACTTAGAGAAAGCATATGACAGGGTACCTAGAGAGGAGTTGTGGTATTGTATGAGGAAGTCAGGAGTGGCAGAGAAGTATGTAAGAGTGGTACAGGATATGTACAAGGGTAGTGTGACATTGGTGAGGACTGCGGTGGGAGTGACAGATACGTTTAAGGTGGAGGTGGGATTACATCAAGGATCAGCTCTGAGCCCTTTCTTATTTGCAGTGGTGATGGACAGGTTGACAGATGAGATTAGACAGGAGGCCCCGTGGACTATGATGTTTGCAGATGACATTGTGATATGTAGTGAGAGTAGGGACCAGGTTGAGGAGACCCTGGAGAGGTGGAGATATGCTTTAGAGAGGAGAGGAATGAAGGTCAGCAGGGCTAAAACAGAATATATGTGTGTAAATGAGAGGGAGGGTAGAGGAATGGTAAGGATTCAGGGAGTAGAGTTGGTAAAGGTACTTGGGATCAACAGTTCAGAGTAATGGTGAGTGTGGAAGAGAGGTGAAGAAGAGAGTACAGGCAGGATGGAATGGGTGGAGAAGAGTGTCAGGAGTGATTTGTGACAGACTGGTACCAGTAAGAGTGAAAAGGAAGGTCTACAAGAGGGTAGTGAGACCAGCTATGTTATATGGGTTGGAGATGGTAGCATTGACAAAAAGGCAGGAGTCAGAGCTGGATGTGGCAGAGTTAAAGATTTTAAGATTTGCACTGGGTGTGACTAGGATAGACAGGATTAGGAATCACTATATTAGAGGGTCAGCTCAGGTTGGACAGTTTGGAGACAAAGCAAGAGAGGCGAGATTGCATTGGTTTGGACATGTGCTGAGAAGGGATGCTGGGTATATTGGGAAAAGGATGCTAAGGATGGAGCTGCCAGGTAAGAGGAAAAGAGGAAGGCCTAAGATCAGGTTTATGGATGTGGTGAGAGAGGACATGCAGGCGGTTGATGTGAAAGAGCATGATGCAGAGGACAGGAAGAAATGGAAACAGATGATCCGCTGTGACGACCCCTGATGGGAAAAGCAGAAAGAAGATGATGATGATTACCTCCTCGTTTGACTTCGTCACTTATTTCAGAAACTTCTTCTGTATCCTCTTTTTTTTCTCATCTAATTTTTCTAATACTAAAATTTCTTCTTTGTTCATTTTTTTCTCTCTTTTGCTTTTTCCTTACTGTTATTTTCATTTTTGCAATCCATGAAAAAGTGTCCAAATTTGTTACATTTATAACATTTCAATTCACATTTTTGCATCATGCCCCATTTCCCCCTCAAATATAACATTTTATTTTGTCACAGTTACTTATCAAATGTCATTCTTTTTCACAAAAGTGTTACTTAACAAATATCCTTTTCCACAAAAAAAATGTTTTGGGTTGTCCCCAGTATTTTACAACACCCTTATTCCTCTCCACATTTATCATGCTTTGTATATGTATAATGTTTTCTCTTTCTATTTTTAACGCACTATTACAATCCCAGTTACAAGTCCATAAATCCCTTTTGTCATAAACTTCTGCAGTGTCTAGTATTACTTTACATAAAGCTTTCAAATGTTCTTTCAAAGTCTCTTTTTCTACCCCTGTTCAAAATTGTACATGAATCTTGTTTTCCCCCGTTAAATGTTTTTATCACATAAGGGGTTAGTCTTTCTTTTTTTCATATTCTCAAAGAAAATTTTCCATGGAAAAAAGTCCCAAATATAATGTCACAAAATGTCTCTTTGTTAATAAGAATAAATGCTCTTATCTTATGTGCTTTTACACCCAAAGGAGCTATTAAATTGTCCTACACTTCATACCTATCCATTTCTTTGTCTTCTTTGCTTTGAATCCGTATCATGTACTTCCGTTTTTCATTTTCCTTTGCCTTCTTTTCTGCTACTCCACTTTTGTCTTCTTTTACTTTCTCTGCATATGTTTTCTTTTCCATCTCAACACTATACTTCAGGATTGTCTCTGCATCCTCCTTTTGTATTTCTCCATAATGTCCCCCCAGGAAACATCTCCATTTTCTGGCTCACTCTGCTCCACCATTTCCATATGTAAATCATCCTGTAACCCTCCCAACTGGGGGATTGTAATTATACATTCATAATTTGCTGACTCATCTCCATCAAACCGGTTTCTTTGAAACATTTCCTCAGAATCCTGCACACATTTTCTGGTGTTATTTGCTTTCTCCTTCATTTCTTGCAATACTCCATCATCCCCCCCCCCCCAATCGCCTCCCTATTTCTCCTGGTCACCTCTGTGCCTGGAACAGAAACAGGAAGTGCTTCTCCAAAATCGTTTCCACTCACAACAATGATGAGTAGGCGAAGTTCCCCAGTGCCCTGGCTAAATGCTCCTAGTAGTACAAATACCACCCCAGGAGTCTCCTGAAAACTAACCCAGTCTACAAAGGATAAATAAAATATATAAACAATGGCAAAACAAAGTGAAGTATTACTTATAAACTGTTGTTTTCCTTCCCTTTGTACTTTTTTGTTTTAGACAGTTATCTCTTGCATTATCTGTATGACTGCAAAGTGAAATATAGGCCTGTATATATATATATATATATATATATATATATATATATATATATATACATACATACAAACAAATATTTCAAGCATGAGCATTAATCCCCTCCTAGCCTGCCAATATACCAAAATGCTTGTTCCCATAGTAACTGGTCCAGGCTGTTCTTAAAAATATCTAAAGTACTTGCTTTAATGTAATTTGGTAGTCTGTTCCATGAATTAGCTACTCTGTCAGAGAACCAATTAGTACACTTCTCATTCCTATAAAATCTTCTACATAGGTTGTCTGATTATTCTCCAGTACTTTTTGATAACCCCAAACATTCCCAGAGGTAGTTGTCTCTAAATGTCCTATGTACTTGAATAAGATCTGTTAGATATCTTTAAGAGACATTGTACAAGTTCAGATGCTTTAGTCTTTCATAATAACTTAAATTTTAACATCAATGGATGCCCTTGGTATATTTCCACTGTACTTTTCCAGTTTATTCATGCTTGTTTTCGTATAGGGTTTCCATTATTGTTATTCCATATTCAAGTTTGGGTCTAATGTAATTAACAGACAATGACTTCATTTTTGATTCCCTACACTTTATACATCTTTTTATACAATAATCCAAAAAAGGAGTGATACAACTCTGAAAAACCAATAATCCACAAAAGAGTTGTATGGGAAGTAAAACTGCCACAATCTCAGTCCAAAAACGTTGCCGTGAATGAATATGAATGAGTTCAAGTCCAGCACTGAATTTATTAACGCTCTTTTATTAACAAACTGCGTTCCAGCACTGAATTTATTAACGTTTGTTAATAAATTTATTGCGTTTGTTAATAAAAGAGCGTTAATAAATTCAGTGCTGGAACGCAGTTTGTTAATAAAAGAGCGTTAATAAATTCAGTGCTGGACTTGAACTCATTCATATTCATTCACGGCAACGTTTTTGGACTGAGATTGTGGCAGTTTTACTTCCTATACAACTCTTTTGTGGATTATCTTTTTATACAATCTATAGTTTTATAACTATCATTAACCAATTGATTGATATGATTAGAAAAACTCATAGCTGAATCTACCCATATACCCAGTCCTTAAATGAGTCAACAGTTTCAATCACTGTGTGCTGTATTAAATATTCACCTTTCAGTTTGTCTCCCAAATCTCATATGCTTAGTTTTTGATGTATTTATCAGCATATTATTCTCCTGTGCCCAAATGGTCAATTTAGTCAAGTTATTTTGCAGACATGCCTTATCTGTAACACACATACAGCTTTGCTGGAAAGGTGTGCAAACCTGATTGTAGTTGCTCGTGTATTTAATCCTTCAGTTATAGTAATACTGCCTGCAGTTTGATCCTCAACATCTCTATTGCCAGAGACCACTGCCTTCAGTTACCATCTGTGCACATATTAAGGTAATGAACACAGCACTGAATGACCCTCTAAACATACCAAATAATTGCAGGTAGAGGTACAATGCTGTTACAAAATTTTCTGCCTCACCAATAAGTCAGAGACTGATAACTGCCCTTGTTTAATAATTATAAGCTAGCTATGCATTTTGTAATACATTTTATTTAATTTGCACTTTCATTCAACTTTTTTCACAAATGGTGAGCCCAGTGGCAGCTAAAATGGTGAACTGTATAAAAAAAAAAAAAAAAAGATTGGTAATTTATTTTACGATTTAAGAAGTTCTTTAAGCACTGCTGCACTTAGCCCTATGAATTGCATCTCAGTGCATGTGTGTGTGCGCTTTCATTGGCATGACTCAGTTTGTACTACTGTAATTGTGCTGTGTAGGGCTCATGCACACTCCTAGTTGCTGTGCAGTCCTCATCTTACTGAAGCAATGCAGATGCATTTGAAAGTAGTCCTGAAAAGTTCATGCTTTTCTGTCCCCAGAGGATACCAACACAGGACTGAAGTGAATAGACAGTGTGATGTCACACCCTAATAGACTCACTTTTATACTTACCTCTTCATTCTTATTTGAGCCTGGTACTAGCAAGATGCAGTCTGTTAAAGCCTAGGGTCAGGCCTCAAGCTAGTCTGAAAACAAAGACCAAAATTCTCTTTCAGCTACTGCAGCCATCATACCAGTAAAAGTTGGAGGGTGCCACAGCTGGTAGCACCTAGAAAGAATAGACATCTTGTCAGAGCTGAGGGATCTCCTGACTTCACTGACTTGGTATCTTCTCTCTGGTATAAGCAATGCTGGCACAGGTACAATGACCTGCAGAAGTGGAGGAGAGACCCAGCTGGCCAGGTAAATTTCAAACAGGCAAGGAGGCCAGATTTCTATAGTAAGTACTCATTTTATTTTATATTAAACTGCATAATAAGACTATATATATATGTGTGTGTGTGTGTATTTATATATATATATATATATATATATATATATATATATATATATATATATATATATATATAATATGCATGTGTATAATTTGCATATAGGTATTTCTGTGTGTGTAAATTAGATCTGTATTAAAGCAAACTGTAATGCTTTAGGCTCTGATCAGATATATATTTTCTCAGGTCTGCCTAATGACGAAAACACAATTGCTATATCATATTAGTATTAGCAATGCAAAATTCACACAGTAAAAACTGAACAATAATGGCGATAATTCCTTCCATCATAGCCTGGACACTTGAAAGTTATCAGGCACAATAACACCAGTAAGAGTCTGTCCTTCCTGAAATTGACTGTCTGCTAAAGTTACCCAAGCAGCAAACTTTACAAAAATACATAGATATGTTACGTAAACCTGCTTTGTCTCAGTCACCCTCCCCCAGCAAAGGTACTTAAGTGACTGAATGTATCAACTGTAGAAGCTAAGTACAGCCTGTAAGAATTTTTCAGCTGCACAGCATTCCCTCATTTTACTAAAGGCATATACAGCATTTTATTTTTGTTTATTTTTGTTACAATAAATACTTTTCCAACTTTATAGCCAGAATTTTAACAAATCCAAGCTTGGTGCTCTCTACAGGGCCAAACCATGCCTAACACCCCAAGCCAGACTAGCCACTGCTAGATTACAACTACTCTCTACACTTCTGTACTGCTCACACATCTTTACCAACTTACATAAGGCAGACCTGCACAACATTGAATCCCGCTATAACAAAATTGCAAAGTTTGCTATGAACCACCCCCATAAAAACCCATCATTGCTCCACTCTTCAACTCAACTGGCTAGAACTTCATAACCTGTTAACCTTAAACCAACTCACCCTAGCCCACAAAATCGCACACAACCCTCATAGGTGCACTGCAATTTCAAACTTACTCCAACTACAGGTAAACAGCAGGCCCCTTAGATCTTCCAATAGGCCATTGCTCAGAATAACACAGTCATATAACTTCCATGGTGACTCCCTTTACTCAAACAAAGTAGCTAAGTCTTGGAATGCTCTTCCCCTAAGCATACAATGCATCTCTTGCCACTCTTCATTTAAAATAATATTAAAAGAACATGTTAAAAGCAACTGGCTTTGCCCTTGTTCTCCACCTGGATAACTCCTCTCTCCTATGCTCATTTTATCTCTGGTATACTCTTTTCCTCTATCACAGCTCAAATGGCTAGTACTTTCCTTCCACACAGTCTTCTGGCTTGTACATTTTTTTCTAAAATTCAAAAGCGAAATTTTTACTTTCTATAACACTGAAGCATGGCTTCTCAGTTTAGATCTGCTCCCTGCTTGATCTCAGTTTTACTTAGCTATTCAGATCCCTGTGATTTACTTTTATAATGTTAGTATTATGAAGAATATTATCAAATCTTTTGCTTGCAAAATGTGGTAATTATTTTTCTTACCAATATGTAGTAGTGTATATCTTTTAACTGTATTTTATTTCTTATTCTGGAGCTTTTCTTCCTGGGTCTTCGCTAAATACTGGCCACCAGCCCAGTTGGACACTACCCGATAAATAAATAAATAAATAACTATTCTCTTATGATCTATGTTGTAAGCCATTGCTTAGAGTTTGCATTTGCTAATAAACTTATGGTGGACAGGATAAAATGCAGGATTAAGGGAGGGTTGCAAAACTAAAGTTTTGTGTGAAAACCTGTTAGAAATATTAAATATTGCTGTCTTTTAAACCACACTGCACACACAATCAGGTTCAGTAACCCATTTTTCCTCTTTGGTTGTATTTCCATAGCTGCTGAGGGGGTTGAGTATAACTGAAGTGATATCAGCAGAGGATAGAGCAGAGCTAGTCTCACAACCCTATAAGGATGGTCTAACATCAAGAAAGAAATAAAAGACAGGTATATAAAATAAAATTAAATTGAAACTGAATAATTATTTAACCACAGATTTCAATCTGTCAGGCTGCCATATTTACAGTTATAATAGCTGGTCAGTAAATAAATACTCAGTAAGGTTTATGTCATTTTATGGCAAAAATTCACACACTTAATCATGTCAAAGAAATTGCAGTTTTACAAAGATAAATTGTGAAGTAAAAACATACCTGATCTGGAAACAGTAACTGTCACTGTTTATGGTTACACTACTTAATTGCACATTTATGGAATATATAAATTAATATAGATATTCAGTCATGGTAAAGTAAGTCAGTATTACTAAGATGAATACCTTTGCAGTGCTAACAGACCTGAACCAGTACTTGTCAATGGTTTTACACTACTTAATTTCAGAAAGTTTATGGAATTTCACTACAGAAATTAGTACAGTTATAAAGTCATGGTAAAGAGTTATGAAGAATGATTTTAAAGTGAAAATAGGCCTGAACCAGTACAGTAGAGTCAGTTATCCAAACATCAATTATCCAAACCAGCCTTCCAAGTCTGAATATGTAAACATTGTACGTATTCACTTGAGCATGTGTTTTGAGCTTGTAGCCAGCTTGTATGTGAAAAATATTTTTTATTGTCCACTAGAATCACTGAATGGTTGAAAAGTGCATTCCTGCATGCAGAAAAAATAAGATTTTAGAAGTTTTTTATCTGCTTCAGTTATATGTTTGATTATCCGAACAGTTTGATTATTCAAACCACCCTAGGTCCCAATTAGTTTGGATAATCAACTGTCTAATGTAATTATTAATTTGCATATGACATTCATAATAGCAAGATACATTTAGTTAGTGACAGTTTAATATTCCTGATTAAAAATGTTACTGCTCCGATTTTTATCTTTTAAAATAAAGGCATTTGGTATTTGATACTTGAGTCATTTTGTTGTCCCTCTGCTGCTTTCTTTTCCTTTTCTATTTTCTACAGGCCCAGAAGTGCCCATGCAGCTTGAGTGCAGGTCTCCCAGCTCCAGGGATGTTCACCAGCTCCCCCTGCCTGCTTGCTTGCCTGGGGACTGCTTCAAAGGATGGGAGCAGTGACATCACCCTTGTAGGTACCCTGGCATCTGGCAGTCTGGCAAGCCAGCACTGTGGGCTTCAGGACCTGGTTGAGGCTGTGGTTCAGAGGGCAATGGGACCCATACAAATTCCTCCTCCAGCAGGTGAAAAAACTCCAAATGTTAAGCCACTGGAGGCCTTTGGGGGGGGGGGGGTAAATCTGCCCAGGTTCAGCAGGGCAGGGGAATATTTGAGGCTCTCTGGACTGAGATACTATCAATCCCTTGGCCCTCCTCACCATCCTTTTTATGTCTGTCAGCCATCTGTATGTCTTGCCTCACCTTCCCACTTTCAACTTGTCATAGTGCACCTATCTGTTTTGTCTCCTTTGTTTTGTGTTAAAAAAATCCTTAACTCTTTCCTAAATGAGTTTTCTACACAATCTACACTTTTTCCTTCCCTTATTAAAAATATTTGGAAAAAATTGAGATCTGTCCACAAAAAAAGAAAAAAAAAAGTTAGCCATCCACTCCATCATCCTCCTCCTCCTCCTCCTCCATCACAACCCTCTCAATATGTTGCTTTTGTGTTCTTGTCTGCTGCCATGCCTTTTTCTGACTGTTCTACCCTCTCCAACATTGTAAAAGCCATAACAGGGTGTCCATATTAGGATGGCTTCAGAGTGAATACAAGTCTTTAAAAAGCTTTGATAAGTTGAGAGCCAGCAGTGCTGAGCTACAGCTAGTGTAAAACTTAATAGAAATTTCTTAAGGGATATATAAAGCTTTGACCTTACTACTGCTGCTGAAAGCAGACAACACTATTTGTAGATTTAGGTACATAATAGACTTTTTCACACAGCTAAACTTGTTTCATATCAGTTTACATTAATTCAGATGTGCAAGACTGTACTGGATGTTCCCTCAAAAGGCCTCGCATTTTGCTCATCATAGCTGCATGATTTGCAGATTCCCTTTATGCATCTGTGAAGTCTATGTTGTCGGTCAACCTGTGTCCTATTACCCATAAGGGATAGTTTACTTTTACTAATCCTATATTGAGTATGGAAGGCCAAGTGTACAAATTTCCAAGTAAATATCTTCCAAATTTGAAATATTGACTTGCTTACATATTTTTGTATTAATTCTTTGTCAATATCTGATAGATCAAAGTAATTTGTTTTAACTAATGGGAATAATTCATAAAAATAATTATATACATTTTTAAAAATAAGTTAAACAATAATTCCCTATCCTGTGATTATCATGTGGCAACTTTAGTCAGAAAATCATTCTACTTGCCATAACTAGCAGCCAAGGGAGTTATCATCCAAATCTAAAGACGCCATCATTCTCTTATATACAGCACTGATGAGACCAACTGTAGAGTACAGTGCTCCCTTTGGGATATTATCTGACTCAACATATCAGACATCTAGAGAAGCCCTAGAGGATCCTAAGAAAATTGCAGGCATAAGGACCTTGAGCTACCAAGACAGTCAAGAAGCTGTAACCCTGTATTCAATATCTTGCAGACTGACATGCGTTCATTGCCTCTTCTACTGTGCCGTTATAGACCACATGGTCCTTGATCTCTTGTATCTCCACAAGTCTAACAGCTTAGCAAACATCAGAACCAAGGACTTAAATCCTCACCAGCAAATAAATAGAACATAATGGAGAAATAGATTTATTACAACCCCCCCCCCCCGCACAAACCTTTGCCATAAATTCACCTGCTGGTGAAGCAGTGTGATACATTATCAAACAGAGCATGAATGACTTGATGAGCTGATGAGCACCCTCAAATTTACCCTAGGACTAACTGGTCTATCCTTCCTTGAGAAAAGGTGTGTGGCCTGAGGATGGGAATTGGCAAGGCACTGATGGTTGTGAGGCTAAATTGCCTTGAAACTCCTATGAAAATAATCCCAGTGGTGTTTTTTTTTTTTTTTTGATTAAAGGATTGTAGGTCAAAATAATTAAAATTTCATGAAGATCTAATCATAATTATCTAGATTTTTTTGCTATTCACTTTTAGTCATGCCGTGAACTATGTTCATCCCTCCCACTGCTGCAGTAGGGATTACGCTATGTAGGTTATTTTTCTGCTTAGAAAACAACAACTGGACAGCTCCACAAGCTCCCCAAAAAAAAAAAACACACCTTCAATCTGACTGCTCATTGGCCAACCCAAGAAGGAAAATAATCAGTCAGAGTGAAGAGTTCTTCAGTACTTTCTTACCATCTTGATGAGAAGCATCTCTTTGGCTTCATAACAGCATGAGTCTTCTAAGAGCTTAATTTCTGTCAGATAAGTCCCAGTTGGAAAAAACCTGCACACAGAAATTGTTGCCCTTTTAAGAAAATATTTATTTTTATTTTCTGACTAAAATTGGTATTTCCCTTTACAAAGCCTGGTATGTATGTATTTATCAATATTGAATATTTCTTGTCTGGAACCGCTATTTTTAGCTACCTGTGTTATTGAGATAATTAGGGGTTAATTTTGTGTAAAGCTTTAATATTGTGACTTAACACTTTAGTTTGGGAAGGGCAGGTATGTGTTTTTACAGTTTAGTGCTTATGTTCACTTTGTGACAACCTACTTGCCATTTTTCTTTTCTGTCAGTTTTCTTATGTTAGTAAAAGACCTGCTAAGGAAATTAACTTCTGCATGTGCTTTTGCTTTGTGAAGTAACTAGGACAAGAAATATGAGTTTTGTGTGTGCTGCTTGTGTACACTATATGACATCTTACCTTCTGACCAACTCACTTCAGCAACACTTACCACTTCTGGCTTCTCTTCATTAGCTACAGCATGGGTACTTACTCCAGTCCTGCTGGTTCCACCCCCCTCTGTTCCTATAAAGAAAAAAAGCACTTGCCAAGGAGGCCTCGCTGCTGTTATGGGCTCAGTCTACTTTCAGCCAGTAGTGGATGAACCTGCAGTAGCCACTGGTTCTTGTTCAGACTATTCACTACCCTCTCTGATTTCCTCTGGTGTAGTCCTTTTAGCCACATGATCCAGGGGTCAGCCATGTCCTCTTTAGCTATTTCAGTGTCCAGTATGTGCATGGGAAAACCATCTTCTCTAGGGCTGGAAGACACTCCGGGAGTTTCTACATGGGGTAACAATGGCATCTACTTCTCGGAAGACCAGGCCAACGCGAAGGGACTCTGGCTGACAACGTTTGCAGATGATTGCAAGTTGGGAGCTATTATTAACTCCTCAAGTGATGTTGACATCCTACAGAAAGGAATGATGAAATAAACTGCTTGAAACCACCACGATGTAATCCAAAAATCATTTAATATAAAAGTGGAACAGGAACGAGCGCTTTCACACAAACAAATTGTGCTTCATCAGGTTACAATCATTCATAAAATCCCATTTCCTTTTATAGAAACCCCTTTGTCATAATTAACCAATTAGTTACACCAATTAAATAATTAAAATCAATTAGCAAGCTTTGAGCTTGTTTATAAAATTCCAACAAACAAAGCAAAACAAAACAAAACAAAACAGTGGTGTTAATTTTATCTATCTAACATTGTATCTAAGACCAACCTAGAGATCTATTTAATATTCCACTTAGCTCTTTTAAAGCTCATCATTATAAATCTCAAGCAAATGAATATTGCATTATTTACAATGATATATAAAACTATTCAGACATCAGCATTGTGTTTCAGTAAATCAGATCAGGAAGCGATGCCCATATTTAGTTAGAGAAGGCAGACCAAAATATATCACATTAATTAACAAAATAATGAGATAGATAAGGCTACTCAAGTAGCTCAAGCATTTTCATTTAACCTCCGTAAATTAGACTAGGAAGCCATGCCCATATTTAGAAGGGGCAATGTATAGTGTAGCTTCCACTAAAGTTTTTGTTAGACTAACAATCCTGGCTCGTCTTTAGGCGTATGTGTTGCCACTAAATAATGTTGCATCTCATAAAAATAATTATTACAAGACAATTAGTTTATATGTATCTATACACTCATAAGGATTATTATAAAGACTATATCGTCTCAGCATGTTCGCCAAAGAACCTTATGCAGATATTATACGTCTTTAAAGCAGAGCCACAAACAAATGTGACGGTATTTATGTCGTAAAGAATTAATAATTACATGGAAGAAAACTGTCATATTGTGGCAGCTGGCTAGGCTTAGCACAGTAGAAACGCTGCCATATTAACCACGGCAGAGATGGTATGATCACAAAAATATATAATTATGATAAAGGATAAGTTCTAATGTCAAATTCAGTAGGCTTCAATATTCAGAGTATATATATATCCTATAAAATACCTCAGATCTTATGAATAATATATTCTTTTAAGAACAGAATCATGAACAAATACCACAAGCAAAACCAAAATAAATAAGATAAGTAGTGTAGGACACCACTATAGAAATGAACCTAACAATAACTTTGAAGCTCAACCATAATATAGTCTTCAAAGATTGATTTTAGAAGCTAAACTATAAAATATCATTATTTATAATTTACAAATTCAACGTATATCAATGCTGCAGATAAAAGCTTCATCACAGGAGATTCATGAACTCCATAGAGTCCAGTATGAATAATTAATCATATTCATCAAGATTAATATACATAAATAAAAATAGAAGCAACAAATATGAAATATGAAAAAATATAAAAATAAAAATAAAAATAAATTTATAATGACAATATATAATATCAATCAATTATATATATAACAAAAAATACTTATAACTTATGTATTTTTAATAAAAATGACTCAGTATACGAAGCTTAGTTTAGATGCTTACATAATTAACTTGGACCTACCAGAGCTGGTCGGAGATTGACTACAGAATTGAGACCTGGCAATAAATGTGCTCTAAGTCTCAATATCCATCTTAGCTCAAAGCCCTCTAGAGTATTTAGGTTATCACCTTCCCTTCTGTTATAATCCACCACCTGTAGGACCTGGAACACAAAACTGTGTTGAGGGTACATACTACAATGTAAAGCTAAGGCATTATTAAGATTGTTCTTTCTGATGTTATACACATGTTCATAGATTCGATCTTTTAATCTTCGTGATGTTAAACCAACGTAGTAAGCATCACAAAGGACGCAGGTGGCCAAATAAATTATGTTTCTAGTATTACAGTTTGCATAATGCATAGGTATTATGTTCCTTGTCATATCTGGAGGCGTAAAGCCATTATCTTTGCTAATATAATGGCAATAGGAACATTTAGAACATGGGAAAGTACCAGTTTTTATCAAAGATCTGATGTCAGTAGATCTATTAATTAATTTCTCCTTACATAATAATCTCTTTATGTTCATACAATTCATATATCTAAAAGTTGGTTTTTTGTTTATAACTTCTGAAATGGATGCATCTGACAATAGAATTTTCCAATTGCCCTTTATTATATTGGTCAAATGCTGTACATCATTGGTGTATTTAATATCATAAGACATGGTATTAAATGTCTTCCTATTGGAATTATAATAAACATTAGGCTTTTTAACATAGGACCCAGTATCATTAATTAATGGCTCTGTTATTTCATTAATCAATTTAATCGGATATCCCCTTTCCACAAAAAATCTAGTTTGAGTTTCCATCAAGCTTAGAGAGTCAAATCTATCACTACAAATTCTATCTATCCTTCCCATTTGATTCTTTATTATGTTTGGAAAAATGTGCCGTGGATGTAAACTATCATAGTGGAGGATCCCATTCCTCCAGCAGGTTTTCCTGTAAAGTGTTGTAGCTAGTCTATTTTCGTTGTCCTTTTTGATGGTAATATCTAAGAAATTTATATGGTGGTAGGAAAGATCATAGCTAAACTTAAAGAACGGAGTAACACCATTCATATAGTCAATAAATGAAGTGAGGCTATCTACATCACCATTCCATATGATTAATACATCGTCTACAAAACGTCTGTATAATACGACGTTTGCAAACCTTGGATCACTAAATATAAATTCCTTTTCCCATTCCAGAACGACAAGGTTGGCATATGCATTAGCACAGGGGGTCCCCATGGCAACCCCCCATGTCTGTGCATATGCCACATTGTCGTAGAGGAAGACATTGTTGTTCAGGACTAGATCTAAAAGGCAACATATATTCATGACCTCATTATTGGAAACCTTGAGTTGAGTCAAATGGCTTCTTATTGCTTCTAGGCCATAATCATGGGGAATCCTCGTAAATAAGCTTTCAATATCTAGAGTCACAAAAATAGTACTATTCATTATTTCCTTAGTTATGATATCTGACTTCAAATCATCTAGAAGCCTATAAGAGTCCAGAAGAACTGTAGGAATCTGTTTTACAAAGGCACCTAGTTTATCCTGTATATAAAGTGATGCATTATAGGTGACCCAATGGTCACCAGAGACAATAGGTCTCAATGGTGGTGGATATGTCTTTTTGTGTAGTTTCGGCAAGCCTTTGATAATAGGAATAAGGGGGAGCTCTACTAATAAAAAGTCATAAAGAGGTTTTTCAATGGACCTGGTCATGAGCATATCATAAAGAGTATCATGAACATATTGTATTAGTGTAGTTACATGTGACTTCTCAATCCTTTTATAGGCAGTGTCACTATCTAGCATGCGAAGCATTTGATCATTATAAAAAAGTCGCATCCATAGCCACTATCCCCCCTCCTTTATCTGCTGGCTTAAATATGATATCAGGATCATTACACATCATGTTCAATTCAGACATTTCCTCCATATTAAGATTAACAAAAATATTCTTTTTCAATTGACTCTCATAATAAGCATACAAATCACGTTCGCATATTCTCAAAAAACAATCCACTATAGGTATCATAGGTGGTGTAAAAACACTTTTCTTTCTGCAAACGAATTTAGAATTGTTACCAAGTGTGTTAACAGAGTCAGGTGTATTACTATTTTTAAACATTAACCTCAATGATAATTTTCTACAAAATTTACGTAGACCTATGAGAGTGTCAGTGATATTACTATGCTGAGAGGGTATGAAGGATAAGCCCTTGTTTAGAACATTCACGGCATAATTTGAAAATGTTCTAGATGATAAATTAAAAAATAAACAGTTTAAGTCAGTATTCTCCAATTTTTCTATAATGCACCTTCCATGATTTGATGAGAAGCTCAAATCTTCACTCTTCTTCGTTGCTCCTTTCTTTCTCCTGATAGTTTCCTTTTCCCCCTCCCCCGACTGTGAGATCGGGCTCGCACTACCTCTTTGTAAGGGAGGGGAAAATTCAAAGGCACGGGTGCTGTCGGTTTAAAGGTGGAAACTGTAACTTTAGGTTTCGTACCTGTATTTAACATCTGTGCCAAACCTTGCTGGTTACAGGGTATTGATAGAGCTGGAGTATCTGATAGTACAGATGTTTCATTAGGTACAGTCTCTGTATGCGATCCTGTGTTGCTCGTATTGCTGTGTGCACTAACAGGAACATCATTGTCCAAGCCAGAAGTAGTGTCTCCTGCATTATTAGATAGATTGATAAAGTTGGAGGATACCCTCGGCCAAACAAAAATTCGGCCGAGCTGAAAATCCTCACAATCACGCTTTAGTTTTTTCATTTTGATTTGCTCCAGTTTGTTACTATATAGGGACAATTGCTTATTCATGGCTTGTATTTTAGCTTTGCAAAACTCAGATTCATAGGTGGTAGTGAGTGAATTGTATTGCTCTTCAACCTTAACTAATAACTCAGCTTCCTGTGGTAAAAAATAATCTAAAAGGAGCTGAATATATTTAAAGCCAAAATCAATGTTCATTTTCTGCCATTGCCGAAGTAGGTCTGGTTGAGAATCCCCATAAGTCGGCATGCACAGGACGCGCATGCCGCGGGGAATCACTTTAAAATGCTGACATGCTTGCAGATGTCGTCTCTGCCACACAAGTCTATGCAGACGATAAAGATCATTCTCTAATGTTCTCATGTTCCCAAAAAATTCATGCATATTGTCAGCATTAGCAGATGGGCTTTTACATGTCTCACCATTTAAATCCATGAGTAACAGCGGGTTTTCACGTTGATAAAAAAGGCAATTCCAGTTGTCATGAGAAGAGTTGTTCACGGGATTGTAGTCTAGTTCAATATTCTGCACTTCCATCGCGTGATGACTGGATAGGTAAAAGAACCAGAGAAATAACTGCAGAAAAACGAATCCAATCACCCAGAGGTTTCTTGCATCAAGTAGAAAAAGTAATGATGAAATAAACTGCTTGAAACCACCACGATGTAATCCAAAAATCATTTAATATAAAAGTGGAACAGGAACGAGCGCTTTCACACAAACAAATTGTGCTTCATCAGGTTACAATCATTCATAAAATCCCATTTCCTTTTATAGAAACCCCTTTGTCATAATTAACCAATTAGTTACACCAATTAAATAATTAAAATCAATTAGCAAGCTTTGAGCTTGTTTATAAAATTCAACAAACAAAGCAAAACAAAACAAAACAAAACAGTGGTGTTAATTTTATCTATCTAACATTGTATCTAAGACCAACCTAGAGATCTATTTAATATTCCACTTAGCTCTTTTAAAGCTCATCATTATAAATCTCAAGCAAATGAATATTGCATTATTTACAATGATATATAAAACTATTCAGACATCAGCATTGTGTTTCAGTAAATCAGATCAGGAAGCGATGCCCATATTTAGTTAGAGAAGGCAGACCAAAATATATCACATTAATTAACAAAATAATGAGATAGATAAGGCTACTCAAGTAGCTCAAGCATTTTCATTTAACCTCCGTAAATTAGACTAGGAAGCCATGCCCATATTTAGAAGGGGCAATGTATAGTGTAGCTTCCACTAAAGTTTTTGTTAGACTAACAATCCTGGCTCGTCTTTAGGCGTATGTGTTGCCACTAAATAATGTTGCATCTCATAAAAATAATTATTACAAGACAATTAGTTTATATGTATCTATACAGTCATAAGGATTATTATAAAGACTATATCGTCTCAGCATGTTCGCCAAAGAACCTTATGCAGATATTATACGTCTTTAAAGCAGAGCCACAAACAAATGTGACGGTATTTATGTCGTAATGAATTAATAATTACATGGAAGAAAACTGTCATATTGTGGCAGCTGGCTAGGCTTAGCACAGTAGAAACGCTGCCATATTAACCACGGCAGAGATGGTATGATCACAAAAATATATAATTATGATAAAGGATAAGTTCTAATGTCAAATTCAGTAGGCGCCCAATATTCAGAGTATATATATATCCTATAAAATACCTCAGATCTTATGAATAATATATTCTTTTAAGAACAGAATCATGAACAAATACCACAAGCAAAACCAAAATAAATAAATAAGATAAGTAGTGTAGGACACCACTATAGAAATGAACCTAACAATAACTTTGAAGCTCAACCATAATATAGTCTTCAAAGATTGATTTTAGAAGCTAAACTATAAAATATCATTATTTATAATTTACAAATTCAACGTATATCAATGCTGCAGATAAAAGCTTCATCACAGGAGATTCATGAACTCCATAGAGTCCAGTATGAATAATTAATCATATTCATCAAGATTAATATACATAAATAAAAATAGAAGCAACAAATATGAAATATGAAAAAATATAAAAATAAAAATAAAAATAAATTTATAATGACAATATATAATATCAATCAATTATATATATAACATATAAACTTGTTTCATATCAGTTTACATTAATTCAGATGTGCAAGACTGTACTGGATGTTCCCTCAAAAGGCCTCGCATTTTGCTCATCATAGCTGCATGATTTGCAGATTCCCTTTATGCATCTGTGAAGTCTATGTTGTCGGTCAACCTGTGTCCTATTACCCATAAGGGATAGTTTACTTTTACTAATCCTATATTGAGTATGGAAGGCCAAGTGTACAAATTTCCAAGTAAATATCTTCCAAATTTGAAATATTGACTTGCTTACATATTTTTGTATTAATTCTTTGTCAATATCTGATAGATCAAAGTAATTTGTTTTAACTAATGGGAATAATTCATAAAAATAATTATATACATTTTTAAAAATAAGTTAAACAATAATTCCCTATCCTGTGATTATCATGTGGCAACTTTAGTCAGAAAATCATTCTACTTGCCATAACTAGCAGCCAAGGGAGTTATCATCCAAATCTAAAGACGCCATCATTCTCTTATATACAGCACTGATGAGACCAACTGTAGAGTACAGTGCTCCCTTTGGGATATTATCTGACTCAACATATCAGACATCTAGAGAAGCCCTAGAGGATCCTAAGAAAATTGCAGGCATAAGGACCTTGAGCTACCAAGACAGTCAAGAAGCTGTAACCCTGTATTCAATATCTTGCAGACTGACATGCGTTCATTGCCTCTTCTACTGTGCCGTTATAGACCACATGGTCCTTGATCTCTTGTATCTCCACAAGTCTAACAGCTTAGCAAACATCAGAACCAAGGACTTAAATCCTCACCAGCAAATAAATAGAACATAATGGAGAAATAGATTTATTACAACCCCCCCCCCCCGCACAAACCTTTGCCATAAATTCACCTGCTGGTGAAGCAGTGTGATACATTATCAAACAGAGCATGAATGACTTGATGAGCTGATGAGCACCCTCAAATTTACCCTAGGACTAACTGGTCTATCCTTCCTTGAGAAAAGGTGTGTGGCCTGAGGATGGGAATTGGCAAGGCACTGATGGTTGTGAGGCTAAATTGCCTTGAAACTCCTATGAAAATAATCCCAGTGGTGTTTTTTTTTTTTTTTTGATTAAAGGATTGTAGGTCAAAATAATTAAAATTTCATGAAGATCTAATCATAATTATCTAGATTTTTTTGCTATTCACTTTTAGTCATGCCGTGAACTATGTTCATCCCTCCCACTGCTGCAGTAGGGATTACGCTATGTAGGTTATTTTTCTGCTTAGAAAACAACAACTGGACAGCTCCACAAGCTCCCCCCCCCAAAAAAAAAAAAAAAAACACACCTTCAATCTGACTGCTCATTGGCCAACCCAAGAAGGAAAATAATCAGTCAGAGTGAAGAGTTCTTCAGTACTTTCTTACCATCTTGATGAGAAGCATCTCTTTGGCTTCATAACAGCATGAGTCTTCTAAGAGCTTAATTTCTGTCAGATAAGTCCCAGTTGGAAAAAACCTGCACACAGAAATTGTTGCCCTTTTAAGAAAATATTTATTTTTATTTTCTGACTAAAATTGGTATTTCCCTTTTACAAAGCCTGGTATGTATGTATTTATCAATATTGAATATTTCTTGTCTGGAACCGCTATTTTTAGCTACCTGTGTTATTGAGATAATTAGGGGTTAATTTTGTGTAAAGCTTTAATATTGTGACTTAACACTTTAGTTTGGGAAGGGCAGGTATGTGTTTTTACAGTTTAGTGCTTATGTTCACTTTGTGACAACCTACTTGCCATTTTTCTTTTTCTGTCAGTTTTCTTATGTTAGTAAAAGACCTGCTAAGGAAATTAACTTCTGCATGTGCTTTTGCTTTGTGAAGTAACTAGGACAAGAAATATGAGTTTTGTGTGTGCTGCTTGTGTACACTATATGACATCTTACCTTCTGACCAACTCACTTCAGCAACACTTACCACTTTTGGCTTCTCTTCCTCAGTTATAGCATGCATACTTACTCCAGTCCTGCTGGTTCCACCCCCCTCTGTTCCTATAAAGAAAAAAAGCACTTGCCAAGGAGGCCTCGCTGCTGTTATGGGCTCAGTCTACTTTCAGCCAGTAGTGGATGAACCTGCAGTTTCATTTCAGTGAAGTATAACAATGATTTGTGTAACTCTCACTATGTTTTGTATCTATTTTAATACCCACTGTTATTCCTTTTCTTGTCTCGAGAACTTTTAGTCTCTTTTACTTTAAACAGTACAAATGGGATGGCCTTTCTAGCCATGTGTCAAAGATGTTTTAATTGCTTGTTTATATAAAGGTTAGGTTGTTAATTAATTTTAACAGTTTCTGAAGAAGTCAGTGAATATAGCTGACGAAAAGCGCTTAAAGTGGATTAAACGCATTCTTTTTGGTCTGATTTTTGCCTCTGCTCGTTTTTTTGTTATGTATCTAATGCAGCTAAGGGTGTTTTGAGAGCTGCAGGTACAAACATCACCGTAAGGTGACATGCCTGAATGCACTGGGGGGATTTCTCAAAGCCTTTTAAGATTTTTATTTATTAATTCCCCATTAGATGGCTCGACTTTGCTCAGATCTTAGGTCAAAAAACACTCTGCAGGAGTGAACAGGATGGGGAAAAAAACTTTGACTTAGGCTTGACTTTTTACAGTACCACAAAAAGTTAATTCACCATATGTATCCCAGCAAAAGTGCTGATATTCTCATACCTCTGCTAGGTTTGATTTTTATAACACCACAATGACTTCATCAATATGTACTCTAATGCAAGTGCTAATATGTGTATTTCCGCTGCTAGATGTGATCTCTTATTTAGTGCCATGAGAAACACATTTAGGAATAAGTATTACAATTTCAATGTATTGCATGCTATAGCTCTATGTAATCTATTCCAAAAGGTTATATTTTCTTCTGCTCTTTACTATGCTTCTACTGAGTATGCAGTAAGTTTGCTTGTTAATACCTACTCACTGATGTATATATGTATTAAATGTAGACTAATAGTCACTGTTTTTGCTTGATAAAACTTACTGCTGTATATGTGTAACAATCAGGAGCTTTTCTCCCCGAGACTCTGCTGAAAATGGACCTGTGTCCAGTCAAACTTTCCCACTTAACAAATGAAAAATAAATAAATATGGTTTTCTACACCCCAGAGGACCTTCTCTAGAAATCAGAAAAGGGGTAAAAAGCTGTGGTTCTGAAAGCCCCAAGGGTTTTCTCTGGACTCTTCTTGAGATGAATCTCCTCAAGGTGGGGGGTGGGGTGGGATTGCAATGGTAGACATCATTCTCATGGCAAAGGAGGCCCACAAAATCAAGGCTTCTGGGATCCTTTCTCTCAGAAGCCTTATCAATGCTCCTGACTGGTTGCTCGACTGCTGTACTCTGGAGGCATTCGGGGGGGTCCTTGTCTCTGCTCCCAGAATCCTGAACAACCAAAGCCAAAGATGTCTGGGTGTGGACAGTTATTACCAAAGGCTATTACATCCCCTTTCTTCATCTACACCAGCAGTAAAGAAACTCCCTAATGTTTCACTCTCCCAAAGAAAGGTAGGAGTAAAAGAAATAAAAAAGCTGCTAGAAAAATGAGTCATCTAAGAGGTCCCATCAGATCAGCAAGTTACTCGAGATTCTTTTTAGTGCCATAAAAGAACGGATATCTCAGACCAATTTTGAACCTCAGTCATCTGAATCAGTATGCCGAACACACAAAGTTCTGGATGGTCATGGTGCAGTCCATCCTCCCTCTTCTGATGGACAGTTGGATGTGCTTGATAGACATGCAGGCCACCTACTACCCCATCAAAATGGACAGACGCTGAATGAGGTTTCTTCTCTTCCATCTGGGAGCCAGTCATTTTCAGTTCAGAGCCCCCCCTTTAGTCTAACCACAGCCCCCCAGGTCTTCACAAGATGCATAGCAGTTGTTGCAGCTCATCTCAGACGGCAAGGGTTCTGGTGTTCCCCTAATTAGATGACTGGTTCCTCACTGATCCTACCAGGTCTCTTCTTGTCAGTACCAGAAACTACTTGCTCCACCTTTGCTCCTACCTAGGAATTGCAGTAAACCATGACAAATTTCAATTTTCACCAATACAGACAAAATTTATAGGAGTTCATTGGACACTTTAATTCAAATAGCAAGACTACCACAGAGCAGGTTATCCACTTTACGGAACCAGGCATTACAGCTTCTTTCTCATCATACACCACATGACAGACTAGTTTTGCAACTTCTGGGGTTGATGGCAGACTCCATTACTTTGGACAACTTGGCAAGACATTATATGAGAGTATTACTGTGAACACTAGCAATTCAACAGTCCATCAGTTGCCAACTGATGTCTTTTCCAACAAACATCTGCAAAAATTTCGTAACTTGGTAGGTTTACTACCCTGTGGTATCCCAGGCTGGTTCTTTGTTCTTCCTCTCCGAAGGTCACTAAGACCATAGATGCTTCCCTATCAGAGAAGGGGGGCATTGCAATGGGAAAGATGGTCCTATGCACATGGTCCCCCTCAGAGGCCAATTTTCGCATCAATGTCTTAGAAATGAGGGCGGCTCTGCAAGGGTTGCATGCCTTTCAGGATGTCTTCCCCATAAGGATGATCTCTGTCCAAACAGATAACATGTCATTAGTCTGGTACATCAACAAACAAAGGGGAACATGTTTCTACCCACTGCATTGAAAAGTGAAGAGTGTGTAACAGTGGGTGATATATTCCTACTACTTTCTGATAGCAATTCACATACCAGGGAAGTCCAATATTGTAGTAGACAGATTGAGCAGATCTATTCTGCTACCTCATGAGTGGTCTCTCAGTCCAACAGTGGCAACACAAATCTTTTAGTAATGGGGCCAACCATGCTGCAATCTTTTTACTTCTCCCACCAATTCCAACTGCAGCAGGTTCTTTGCTCTAATCCCTGCAGAGGAAGAGTACCCAAGAGATGCTTTGATTCACAATTGGCCCTATGCTCTCCTATATGCTTCTCCACCAACCCTTCTAATCCCAAAATTTCTGCAGAAAGCATTACAACAGAAGAGCACGGCCATCCTTATTGCTGATTTGAGGACTCAACAGGTGTAGTTTTCCTTTCCTTGGTGTTATCTTTTACACACCCTTTGGGTGCTGGACCCAAATTCAGATGATCTTTCTCGCCCTTCTGGAATGCCTCATCCAGACATTCAAGCCCTACAACTAACTGCATGGCTTCTCCACTTCCCATGCTGGTTTTTCAGTCCAAGCTTTCTTCCTAAGTGGTCCACATTCTCACTTCTTCTCAAAAGCCGTCCACTAGGAAAATTTACAAAAGCAAGTGGAAAAGGTTTTCCATTTGGGCCTCTCAGAGAATTTCAAATACTTTTTCAACTCCTATACCAACAGTATTATAGGTTCATAGGTGTATGCTATGCTATGCTAATGACCACTGGTTCCCTTATAAGCCTAACCATGTAACACAAATGTGACCCACAAATCTGGTTTATATAGGGGTGTGATTTACTGACTACCTCTGTCTACCAGATACATAGGAACCAGACCAGGGGTGTATTTCCAATTATGCATCCATTGGTACAAGTTGCACTTAAATAGGGTTAGGGAGGAACTCTGCTTCAAATGGATGGGGAGCATATTCCAGAGAATGGGAATTCTCTGAGAAACATATCTGTTTCTCCGTGTCCTGTTTATGTCACAAGAAAAATGTATGTATTTTAATCTAGTAGTTTTGATACTGTTTGTTTTGTGGATGTGTAAAAGGTTCACAAAAACAATGTCCAGGGATGCCTTGTATGCCAAGCAAAGATCAGCTTTCAGAAGTCTGTTTGATACCGACTAAAGAGACAGAGCTTTGAGATGATCAGCATAGTAGATTGTGTTTACTCCCTGTATTCTTTTTGTAAGGAAACTTTGTAGATGCTCCACTTGCTGCATATGTCTGGTCAGGTACATACTGAAGGGGGCATCATACTTACTGATGGGTCTGATACAGGCTGACTACAGGAGTTTGATGACCTCTCTGGACTTGTACAAGGATTTTCTTACTACCTTGGACATGTCAGTTGAAGGCTAGGTTACTCTCTACACAAGTTCCCAGGTCTCTTACTAGTGAATCAACTTTTAAGGGTGTTTTATTGATGATGCAGTTACCCGGGGTGGCAGACTTTCCAAAAGGTACTACAATGCATTCCTTACTATTGAGTTTTAAGTCACAGCTTTGACGCCATGGGTTTGTCTGTATTAGACTTTCATGAAGGGTGTTCTCATCTTGGGGGGATTCAGTAACTGCTCCCAGTTTGCAATCATCTGCAAACTTTGTTAGCCAGATGCCTTTGACATTGGGTTTGACATCCAAGAAGTAGATGCTAAAGATGAGTGGGTATAATACAGAGTCCTGAGGGGACTCCACTGGTGACCATCCTCTTTTTAGAGGTGGCCTCACCGATTCTAACCTCCTGGGTCCTATCAGTGAGCCAGCTAGCTATCCAGTGTGTTTTAAAGGGGTTTATACCTAGTTCCATAAGTTTGTTGACAATGTCCGAGTGGGGTATTGTATCAAATGCTTTAGTCAGGTTTAGGTAGGCAGTATGCATCATTCTCCCCTCATCTGTTTCCTTAGTGACCTTTCAAAGAATTCCACTAGATTTATTAAGTGTGACCTTCCTTTGACAAATCCAAACTGGGATGAATCCAGTGTCTGAAAGTTTCCTATGCCCTTGTAGATAATTTATATGATAATTCTTTCTATAGCTTTGCAAATAAGACTAGTCAGAATAATTGGTCTGTAGTTTCCAGGACCTATTGAAGGTCCTCCCTTACGGCGCGGGATGATCAT
This sequence comes from Protopterus annectens, assembly GCF_019279795.1. Classification (NCBI taxonomy): domain Eukaryota; kingdom Metazoa; phylum Chordata; order Ceratodontiformes; family Protopteridae; genus Protopterus; species Protopterus annectens. The sequence continues at coordinate 1,130,881,944 of NC_056730.1, forward strand.
TGAAGCCCTGTATTAATTTGTTACAGAGCCTGTTTTAAAACATTAGTTAAATAATGACTTCAAGGTCCTGATAAGTCATATTTTAGACTATTCAGGAAGCATCCTAGGATGTTATCTGGGCCCACTGAGGAAATGCTCTTGATTTTAGTGAGTGCAGCCAGTACATGCTCCCTAGTTATAGTTGGAGGGATTATGTTTGAGGGTATTTTTTGGGAGGATTGTTGGGAGTTAGAGGGGTTGCATTTGGAATTGAATTTGTCCATTAACAGGTTCGCTATATTGCCAGGCTCAGTGATGTGGCATCATTAACCACTAGTAAAGCACATTGCTGTGTGCTGCCGTTGAGGTTTCTGACATAGCTGCAGAAGACCTTATGGTTATCATTCACATGGGAGGCTGTCTTAACCACAGATTTGGCTTTGCTTGACCTAATTAGCCCTCTTAGTTGCCCATTAACTTAGATAAGAGAGTTTTTATCTTGATGGGAATTATCCTTCCTGATTTTTTCCATTTTTTTTTTTCCTTTTGTTGTATATACTGTTTAATTTAGGATACCACCAAGGTGGTATGTTTCTGGGGCTAGTCCTGATCTTACTTCTGGTAGGTACAGCAGCCTCTGATGTGGTTGCACAGCGTTTCTAACAGCAATGCAATGTAGGCTGCTACTCTTGGGGTTTGGAGGAGCATTGAATTTTGACAGAGCATCACTTAATAAAAAGTAATTTGCCTTGGAATATTCCTGTTAACTGGTTTTAATGACATTATGGAATGGATTTTGATTTCGAAAGAGACAGCTTTATGGTCAGACCTTACCAGGAAGCCAAGACATTTGGAAGGGGTGCATCATTCTCCCATGTTTGTGAGCACGAGGTCCAGTATGTTGGAGCCTCTAGTGGACGTATACACTATTTGGTCAAGGGTGTTTGTATTTACGAAGTTCGGGAATCTCTGTGCCTGTAGATTTTAGGCTGTGGAGGATTCCCAGTCTACAGAAGGGTAATGAAAGTCTCCCATGAGTAGGGTGTTAGGTTGGATGTTAAGTGTCTCCAGTAGGTTCAAGTATGCATTGTAAGCATCTTGGGAGATGGAGGCTGACCTGTAGCTGGATAGGATATGGTACAGGATTTTGTCTGTGATGATCTGCATGTGGAGGAGCTCCAGCATGTCATCTTGTTTGACCACCCTAGAGGTGCTTGTTATTGATGTATATTGAGACATCTCCACTTTTTAATCCTTGTCTGTGCAGCTACTGATCTAAACGCGTGGAAGGCACTGAAACCTTCCACTGCTGGGGCACTCTCTACTACTATGAACCATGCCTCTGTAACTGCACAGATGCCAGTATTCTCGAGTGCGAGTAGTCTTTTATTTAGGCTTCTGACATTGAGCTGTAACACCCCGAGGTTCACTTGAGTTGATTTTGCAATGTCTGTAGGTCTGTCAATTTAGCATTGCCTAAAAATGGCACTGGCGGTTTATAAAGTTTTAGCCAGTATTTGAAAGCCTAGATGGGGAAGGTGCAGACCATCCTTGACTAAGCAACATGCTCTGTTGACCATGTTTTCCCAAGCTGGCAAATAATGGATCTCCTTAGAATGACACCAGAAAGGCAACCAGTTGTTGAAATCAGTCATTTTGTGCTCCTATTGTGGCATCATCCTCAGTGATGGTGATATGCTGCTAAGTGCTTGGCTCATACCAGCCCTGAGACACACAGTCTGAAAGCTCCATAATGTATCTCTTCATATAGTCCAGGGAGGTACATCTTTGGTAATTTACACTTACAATGGACTATGATGGAATCATACTGGTACTTGTGGCATAATGACTTGAGTGTGTGTGTGATTTGGCATATCCTTGCTCTAGATAAGCAACTAACAGTCATCTTCTCCTTGTTCAGTCAGGTTTGAGTGGCATCAGTATATCTTACAATGGAGCCCCATGTGGTAAGAGTCCTGGGAAGTGTTTGCTTGCCTTAGGGGTTTAGTGTTTGGGACTCCACTGAGAGTGACAGTATGTGTGGTGTTTTTTCTGAGTGCCTTTGGGTTTTCTGAGGCATAGCTTTGACAATGGGTTGTCTAGGTTCAAATAAAGTCAAGAACTAACTGCATGCATGAGGCTGAGTTTGTATAAAAATATAATTTATTACACTATTAATGTAGCATTAGCAGTATATCACCATCACTGATGATGATGCCACAATAGGAGCAGAAAATGACTGATTTCAACAACTGGTTGCCTTTCTGGTGTCATTCTACGGAGATCCGTTATTATTAATTCTGGCTAGGCTTATAAATGCCTTTGGGCAGATAGCCTGGTACCTATAAAACCTATAAAATAAAGTAATATAACCTAATGAGTGGATATTACTTGAAAGGGTTGTACAGTATTAAGGCAGAAAAAGTCACATTACTTTATTATAGATCAAACTCAGGAGGGTCAATTATGATTTGTAAGTTAAAAAATACACATACATATATATATAATCCAGAAGTATCTAGATAGGAAACAGCCTTTGGGAGTATGGTCCTTGCTGAACACTGGAGTAGTAGTTCTGAGCTATTTGTCCACTCTCCAGGGGAATCCAGAAAACTGAAAACAATTGCTTGCAAATCCATGATAAACTATTTGGACAGCTATCCATTCAGTCATGGCTGGTTTCCTTCTTAGGCAATCCTTTTTTTCACTACAAGTAGATCTCTTTTGCTTCTGTGGGTGCTCAGTGCCCTGGAATCAACAAGATAAAATATACCTTTAGTTCCTTTACCGGAATGTGTTCATATAACAGTCCTTTATCATATATCCAAAACAGGCTCTTTCTCGGTGTTCAGATACAACTGTTAGCTGAGCAGCTCGGATGAAATTACTTGAACTGCTCAAAATGCTGAAAAATTAATGGATAACCGACTCCATATGTTTATCTCTGAATACATGCCTCTTGCCAAAAGGAAGAAAAACTGGGCATGTTTTGTTCTCAGCTGTGAGTTGACTCCAGCTGTAGCTGCCTGCACATAACTTTTTTAGTTTTTAAACCTTGATAAACCCAAGCCTGTATTTATATACCCATGTTTATTACTCAAAAATGTTTTTTTTTTTTTTGGGGGGGGGGGGGGTTTGATTTGTTAACATTCAGATTCCTCCAACGTCCTCCGAGTTTACTACTTTTTTGACCTCTTGACACTTTAATGCCTCAGAGAAATATTTATTTTATTTTTATTTATTTTACATTTGTTGACCGGGCTAGTCCAACTGGATATATTTCCATTTTCAGCAGAGGCCCGGGGAGAAAAGCTCCACATATAGACAAAAGGAGATACATCATGAGGACAAATGACATAATACACATTATTACCTATATCTAAAAACAGGAAAAAACAAGTGAAAGAACATGGAAAAGGAAATGTAATAAGTTAACCGAAAGAACAGCACTTAACTTTCTAGCGAATCTAAGTAACACAATGTTGAACATTCTAACATGTTTTAATACCAAGGAGGAAGTATAAGATTAAAGAAAGAGAAGCAACAATAGAGAGAGAGCAGATATAAATAGACATAATAATATAAGGTAGTTAGAGAGAGATTTAGGGCCATAAAGATGAACGATGACGAGGAGCAGTCTGTAAAGGTAGAAAAAAGAAAGGTAAGGGAGGAAGCAGAAGGAACAGACGAGTATATAATGTCCAGTTCACATGTCCAACTTTGGAATCTATATGAGTGGTGTCATTGGTCTGCATTCTTTTATAAAATGAAAACAGACACCAGTAGAGATAGCCAAGAGGCCTGTGTTCTCTACTAGAGAAGAATTGATTGACTCTATTTTCCAGCTCTCTAGACAGGTATTTCCCCTGCAAGTGGTTATATACACAATCAGAAAGTAGCACGGTTAATGCATAATAACACATAACAGAAAAAAATGGAAGTAATTCACAACAGTATACACAGTGGAATTAACAATAATATTGGTAATGCATATTTTATCTCAATGGCTTTACTCTGTACATCCCCAAATGTGAAATGCCCAAGAAAGGCCATTCACCCCCCACATGGGCAACTACAAGACTGTAACTACATCCAGGGTGGTGCAGGGACATATAAAGGTCCTAGTGACATCCCTAATCCGTTCCCCAGTGATCCAGCCCCATGTGGTTGCATTTTGTTTAATCAATTAACAGTGCCAACTTACCTGCATGTAATTTGTTCTTTATTTATTGTATCCTATATGTTTACTACAAGCTCAAGTTAAGAATGTTAAAGGGTCACTAATTCAAAAAAAAAATGTACATTTGAATAAAAATACATCTTGGCATTTAAAATTCAGTATATTCCTGCATCCATTGAAGCATAAGAACAGTAGGAAAACAGAAAGGGTGTAATATACTATACAAGCAGCTCTTTCATCCTATACATTAAAACTGGATGACCAACAACTTACATGTACCAGCTGTTCTGAAGATGTCTCTTTTTCTGTAAAGTAAACACGTGCCTTTAACTAGCAATGATCAGCTGATTTGTTTTGTTGACATGTCTGTAAAACGGAATAGTTACATTAATTACTAGCAGATAAAGCATAAGTACATTATATTTCTGAAACTTACATCCTTTAAAGTACATTATGTGAGCTGTGACCCTCCAACTCAAGTAGGCTGAGTCAGAAACGATATTGTGACATCAACAAAGGTTTAGTGGTAATGCTTTATTAGCACAGGCTTGAAATTAAATGCAATGTACTGCTAAAGTCGAGGTATGACTGAAATTGGGCACAATTATTTAGAAAGCACAAAGCACCCTCAAATAAAATCAGCAAGTATTCCTGACTGGTGTTTCAGCAGAAGAGCTAAGATTTGAACTGGAGTAGGGAAGTCAAGTTATCAGCAGCTGGGAACCCTGGATGAAACACTGCAGTAAATCCTCTATTAGATATGTTTGTCTTTGGAAAGATAAGTCCATTATGGACCAAGAAACAATGCTGTGGCACAACTTGCAATACCGCATTTTTGTGAAGTTTGACTGATGTGACAAGCAGAAAATGCATATCCATTAAAAGCCAAAGATAATGACTTGGCCATTTCCACAATGTGATATGTTCACAGCAAGCTGGCAAAGGAAAAAGAAAAGTGCACTCTTAAAAATTGCACTGATCAGTAAAATAAGTACATTTTTCTAATACAATTCATTTATTGAGGCATTCAAAAAACATACAAAAACACATTAGCTTCCATGTTTACAGATCTAAAGAAATTACAGTAACCAAAACCAAATAATTTACAAAGTATGTGAACAATGTACAAGAACAGTACAGTAAAGCAGTATAGAGGCAGTATGCTTATTGCAAAATTATTTACAGTCATACATTTGAAATTACTAAAATTGCTGTGTGTGAGCTAGTGGCTTTAAATCCAACAAAATGCATTATTTTTTTGCAAACACAATGACTACAGTATAAACCATTTTCTGAACTTGTGTAAGTATACATTACACATAACCTTAATGTATTTTTGTCACGGAAGTTATTTATTCAAAAGTAGATACTCCGCCACTACTGTTATGTGGCTATTAATACAACCTCAGATGTATTCTGTTGTAATTAGACATGTTTTCCTTAAGTTGTATTCTCCATAAAATAAGAAGTAAAAGAAAAAATCGTACATTCAAGATGGGGAAAAAACTCACAGTTTAGTGCTACTGTTCTCTTATAAAAAAAAACCTCTGACTTTGACTTTGTGGTTTACCAGGAACCACAGAAAACGTACAAAGAAAAATAACTATTTGGGGTGATATTTTCTAAACTGTACTACTGTTCAATCACAGTTATTTTCGGCTGGCACAATTTCACCTGAATTTAAATTCCCATGAAGCAGCCACGCCAAAAAGCAAATTGAATATTATATAATTATTGATCTGAGCATGGCAGTCCACAGGATGAATGTTATCTTGAGCTGTGTCCCAGTGGGCCACATGGAAAGTACTACACAGAACAGCTTAGAGGAGCTGCCAGCACACAAAGCAATAAGTATAATGGTTCATTGCCTAGAATAGAGAGGTTCTTATTAGTGTTCACATATATCTAAGGTCAAAATTCACAATTTTACATGTCCCCAAATCAATAATGCTGATCCTCACCATTTTTCCGGGATGAAATATTAAAAAAAGAACTGTATAACATAATGAAAAATCCTGTCTTCCAGCAAACAGAACTGTAGCAGAATATCAGAAAGTAAAATTACATGTGTCTGTCAGCATGTATGCAAAGAAGCCCCCCCCCCCCCCATTTTGGGGATGCCACTTCTAGTTACTCTTACTATGATCTCACATTACCTTAGCTATGAGTGCAATAGTTACATTCATGAATATCACACTCATCTCTACAGTTATACAACCTCAGCATGGAAATAATTAAGTAGTAAGGACAAGTACAGAAACATTCCCCACTACATCTCAGGGTGAAGGCAGTCTTGCTCCACTGTAAAAACAAGATGTCACACTGTATATTCTGTTTTGGGGTAAAATTTGAGGCAGAGTCAACAATTTGAAATGAGATTTTTAAAGTTTGCTGTTTGGCATCTTTAGCTACATAAAATGCAAAAGCCTTATCCTTGGATGCATACAGAGAACCCATGGTACCATATGTGATCAGCAAGAACCTGAATTTACAAACATTTATATATGTCCTAACCTCTTACAAGCAAGCAAGGAATGGGGTACATAATGTGGGCAAGTGCTTCTGAGGTTAGTTTCTATAACATATAGTTATTAAATGTGTGCTTTTTAGTGCAGTTAATTTCTATTACTGGCCTCTGTTAAACATAAAGAAGACTGCACAGACATCTGCATGTACAACCAGGCTATCTCTGAATAAAAATATCACTATGGCAAGCCTAAGATTTCAGACATTGATGTACCCATACTTGGTTAGCGCAGACTTTTATAACAACAGTATCTTGGCAAAGAAAGTTAGTTTTATTCTCCTTTGTTGAGCTTAGTAAATCACTGAAAACTGACGGAAAAATGATCACTCTCTGACGTCTACCTGTGCTGGTTTTAAACTCAACACCTTCTCCCTACTAACATCACAGGGCCTTGACTCCCTGATGATTCTGACTGTATTTGGGATTAAAACAACCTTGATTTTTAGTCTGTGCCATCTTCTTACAGAACAAACTATGAACAATGTATTCTTTACCAGTCAGGGGGAGACAAACCCTGCTTCTTGCTATAAGGGCAAAGCAGAGTTTATCTGATAGTTTAAAAGACTTGTTCACAGTTAAGTAAAGGTTGGTGTGAAATAAGCCCATCCTTCTTTGCTGTATGTACCATGCAAGTTACAAACTTTTTCTTCTAAAGTTGAAATGACACTTCCAGTTTGTAGAGGGTTCCATAACTCCAGTGAATGCAGACATACCTCCAGTCAGTCTGCACTGAAGCAGTCCTCTATGCATGACATTTTCTATATCAAACAGCATGACAGCACAGTTAGATTAATACACGATGCAATGAATAAGTAAAGAATACAGCTAAATCATGTATTAATAAGAAGGACTGGTGCTCTAGCCTTTATACTGACATTCTGATTTCAACTAGTGTCTCTTAAGTACGTCTGCATCCAAAACAGCAAACCAGTGTAGAGGGATAAAACTCTACAGCCCAGGCTTGAGTAGCAGTTTAAGTGAAAAGGATTGCAATGCCTGCAATGAAGATGTCTTTCATAATGCTTTGCAAGAGATATGTAATAGTGGGTATAGCCTCTCCAAATTATATATGATACAAGCACTGATAAGGACAAGTCAAACTGGAAAAAGTTCTGTAATAAAGCTTCCATAATTTGCTTTAAGGAATATGAGCCCCACAAAGGCATACACATCCTCTCATGTGATGCATAACAGACTCATAAAGTCTGGGGATAACCTTGTAAAAACAGACATTTTCAATGATTAAACTGTAAACCCCTCTATTAGGTGGACATGGTGAAGCTTGGGTGAAAATGTTTTCTTAAATATAGTTCTACAGTGGTAGGGCATGCTGTGTTGTAATTTTTTTTTTGTTTCTTAAAAATAAAAACGTTTTAACTAAGAATGAGGTTCCACAGGCTGCTGAATGCCATTCCCTCATGGGTCTTTCAGGAATATTCAAATAAGGGACTAACCTCTAACATTGTGGATTGGCTCTTTGTTTTTCCATCTCCCAGATTTTACTCCAATCAGATCCCCCTGGATCCTCCCATCAGTGTCTGTAACTGCCTTTAAATACTGACATGTTGAACATAAAGTACTGGAACAAGAACACTCATCCATCACCCTACTTAAGCGAATAAACTACTTGAAACCTCAACAAGGCATCTTTATTCCTCTCACAGGGAGGGCATGAGAGAGAGAGTCTCCTAGTTAAAGTGATTTTATCTGGACTAATCCTTCGTACTCATCCTGTCACCCTCTGGGTCACAGCTGGGTTACCAGACCTGACTCTAGCTTTCTGGACTACCTCTGTTCTCTTTCTGAATGTGGGGAGGGAAAATGTCTCCTTTCTCCAAGATACACCAACACAGGGATTCTTTAGGTTAAGAATGGGGTTGCATGGGGCAGATAGGTCTCATGTCTTAGGGCTCCTGCCCTCAAAAAAAAAAAGAGGAACTGCACTCTGAATTAATTTTTTTTCCTTAACTGGGGTGGAATTTGCAAATAAAATGCTATTTGCAGCTATAGCACAGAACTCAGCCATGCAGAAATCCAAAGGGTAGAGAACTTATCATGCTGTCAAGGTGATTCCCACTTGTAGGAAAAATAGCATCCTTTTACCATTGAACTCTGAGATTATAGCACAGCTGAACTACTATGTATTCAAGACAGGGGAGGTACCGTCTGTTGGCAACTTTAATATGCCAAATATTAACTGCAGTGTTATCAGCACTGCCTAACAAGGGGCATGCTTGAGACAACTAGTGTTAAAGCTAACTCAGAAAATGTCAGTCTTGGAACTGGTATAAAATGGGATGAGAAAGCATATCAAATCTTGAAGTGGACAGCCGTTTGGAAGAAAAAAAATCACTAAAAAGTGTATTTGCATCTACAAAACCAAAGACTTGAGCCAATGAAAAGTGGGAGTTCTGGACTTCAGATGGGTTGGCTTTAGAAAAAAAAAGATAGTATGAAGAAGAATGGCGGCACATTAAAGCTACATATGGAAAACAACACATCATTTTGTGAAACCAATATACCAATCAAAAAATAGGGGAAGACACTGTGGTTCTTAAATAAGATGGCATTGAAGATTAGAGTAATAATAGCACATGTAAGAAATATTGGATGCAGTAAAAGAATCATACAAAAACAATACCAATTAAAATGAAAGAATCATGAAAGGCTATCAGAAAAAATGTCCATAAGGGTGGAAAATTTTATTTTAATTACATCACACACATATTACATCTGTGTGTGTATATATATATATTAATTACTATTGGCATGCCGAAACCACATCAGTCGACAGTTTAAAATGTTGACTCTAAATGTGGAAATTGGGCGTGCCAAAAAGTAAACAAATCTGAAAATGAATACATCTACAACCATGCTTCGATATATTCGACATAGCAGCAGGTGACGTCATACACCACCTGCTATGAACATTAACTTACAGTCAATGGTAAATTAATTCTACTGTTTTGCAGGGAGGGGGTTATGCCCCCCTGCACCCCCATGTGGGGTGTGTGCCCCCTCTGCACATTATATATGCCAACTCTGAGATCGCACTTCATTGAGAAAATGAGCTAATTCCCTGTTCCTCACTGAACCATGATCCCCCTGCACAATGTCGAACACAGATGCTCTACTGACACTAGCTGTTCAGTGTAGTATAGTAGATCGATTTGGGTTTGACATTCTGCCCACTTGGAAACTGCAAGTCAACCATATGATGGTTGACTGATGCAGTTTCCAAGTTTTAATTGCAAACATATATATATATATATATATATATATATATATATATATATATGTAATGTGTATGTATTCAGGCATTGGAAAAGTAAATAGATGGATAATAAAGTATACTGAAATGGGTGTGGAGGGCATAATATGGTACAAATGAAAGATGTTAAACAAATACGCTTTAGTATTCATGAAAAAAGAAGCTTTAACAAACCAATAAAAGACAGGTCTTCAAACAAATGAAAAAAAAAATAAAATAAAGGTGCACAAGGCAAATAACTGAAAACAGATGAGATTTACCCCAGAAATCATTGTCAGAACTGGTAATGATTACCAACTAACCTTACTAAAGAGGGCAGCTGCAACTCCCATTCATAAGAATGGAAGCAAACTAAAGGCCCATAACTGTTGATCCATCAATGGGCACACTGCTGAAGAAACTAATTCTGGAATATTTGAAAACCATTGTGGTCCATCTTCGATCCCAGTAAAAGCAGGGACGTCATGCAAGAAAAATGACAAAAGTTATTTAACTGGATAACCACTACAGCAGAGCAGAAAGGGGCTACGGATGTTGTATTCAAGATCACATAAAGCATTAATGAATGAAACATAGAAAACTAAAGAGGGTTCTAGGATAAGCAACATAAGTAAAACAGAAATGAATCAATAATATGAAAAGATGATTATGGGTGGGATAAAAAGGTATATTTTAGCTACACTACAGAAAGTAATTAGGAAAAGGAATGCCTTTTTTGTTCATAATGGAAGCTAAGGAAATCCAGCAATTCCAAGATTATAACATCTTCACAAATTGAGAAAATATATGGAAACAATGTAAAACTATAAGGTGGGTGGCTCAGGGGTGACACAAGGAAGCCCCCCACCCCATAAAAAGGGCAGTTGAAGACTACATTACCCTTCTCATAAAGGTGGCAGGGTACAAAGTAGTAACACAAGTAAAGAATGGGTCAGACACAGCAACTGTTAGCATTAAATAGTAAAATAAACTTGGATGAATAGTACCATAGGTTTATACAGAAAGTACAGAACTTTGAGACTACAGTGACAAAATGGTCCTTATTTCCCAAAAAAAAAAAAAAAATATGCTTAGCAATTTCAAGTCAAATAGGAAAGGAAGGCTCACAGACTTGAAGGATGAATGGGGATTGCACAGTACAGTTAAAGTCTGCAATAAAAATTTTAAACAGATACCTGTAAAACATTTTGACAGTGTCAGACAAGGATAATGAAAAACAAAAAAATAAATGTCTACATTCTGTACATCGATCATTTAAAAAAAATGTAAAATGTGCATACTGAGCAAGACTTCTTGTTAACATGCTAATTACATTAAAAGAACTTCAAAAAGTGCTAAATAAAAAGGGAAATACTATTAGGAAAACCATTTCTCTGTTGTAAAAATACAGCTGATTATGATGGATTAGCAGATCACGACAGAGTTATTTTGTGTTTGAGAAACGTAATAAATAAAATGTCCTTTGAGAGGTGGATGACATTTATTCAGATTCAAAAGCAATAAACACACCTTGTTATGGTTCAGTATCTCACTCAAAATGCTTTGTAGTATATTGCACACACTTATCTGAAGTGGGTGAAAGAGAGATCCTTCCTGGTTATTTCATATTTATCCCCATGTGTAACCATTATTGCTAACATTCTAGCCAGAGAATACCAAAGAGTGATGATCAGCCAGTCAGAGTATTTCAAAATTACATGAATTTGTAGCCAATCATGAACTCTTTCATTAGGGTCTCCAAGCATAATCAGCCAACTAGAATCCAGCAATTTTAGTGTTCACACAGTCGATACAATTTTAAATGTACTGGTTACTTGTTGTTGTTGTTACTGGAAAAAAAAACTTGGTAAAATGAACGCTGTCTTCCCTACTGCTACAAGTTTTAGTAAGGTAAGAGGGTATATTTTTGGCACTTAGAATTTCCATTCCATTGTGTTAAAATGTGGTTGCGATAATCTGTGGTACTAATAACAGGATTTACGACCTCGCAATCTCACTGTAGCAAGAAAATCTGTAATAAACCCTAGTAGTATACTACAAAATGCTTATGCTGTCTTAGTTCTGGGAGGAAGAGGGCACATTCCAGTGTTTGGTTTCAATTAAAGATGATCACCAGCTACTACAAATAACTGGTAGTTGTTTCCTGAACAATCACAAACCAGCTTTACATTTTTGATTAATGCCTTGTACCTGTCATTTCTTTAAAGCATGACAAAAAAGCAAGTACCTTAAGTGCAAACAATGTTTTCTATAATGAAAATAAATGCTTGTTGGTTGGCCTGCAAAGTATTAAGCTGAACTCTCCAGTAAACAGAAACAGTTACATTGCAAACAGCACTTGAAAGAACAGGCCACCTTAAAGACCATGTTTAGCCTGATGAAGGCAACTATTAATCAGTGTAGAATTAAAACAATCTGTATTTATATTGTCACTGTTTTAAAATCTGCTGGGTACTCTTTATTGCAGGTCATGGCATATATAAAATGTGCAAGTATAGTGAACTGATTATTTGAGTGCAACAGAGAAAACAGACAAAATGCTTGTCATTCAGGCATGGGCCAGTAAGTGCTCACATTGAATGGCTTGTAGTAAATAAAAGAAAGAAATGAGTTTTTAAATAAACAAGTCACTCTAACAAAGCATGAATCAAAGACATTAGATATCACAGGGAACATTAAATCAGGCATGAAGATTATCCAGTTTCACCGTTCTACTGTATAGCTGTAATACTTGCCCAGTTCTGAACTGCTGAGTACTGAAAAGGGGGATCATAATGGGCAGATATTTAAACAGCAATGAAGGCCAAAATACATACACACTGCACATCAGGTGGCATATGTACACATTTGTGTGTGTGTGTGTGGATGTATGTGGGGGGGGGAGGTGGAACATTACACCAGGATTATAGATATGTGTAATAAGTAACTGAGCAGTTAGTATTAGGCTATGGCTGCTGACCACTGGGGAAGACATTTATAAAGCATATAAAAATGTTTAAACTTCAAAAAAATATGAGCTCTCTAAACTACCCAGAAGCAGATGTACAGAGTACAAACAACATCATCTACCAAGGATATCACTTGTCTGAGGCAATATTGTTAAAAATTAGAACTGGAAAGGTAAGACAATATGGCAAAGGAGAGAACAAAAAACACCAACACAAATGTTTAAAAACTGGAAGGAATCTTATTTTGGTATGGGCAATCTAGAGGCACTGACAGCCTCCTTCTGTAAACAGACCAGGATTTAGGTATCAGTTTAAATATAGTAGTTTTCAGTTTTTAATAATCAAAAGGCTAAGTGTACATTACATTTTTCAGAGGTAGAATGTTTCTGCTGCTTACCTAATACATGGTCTAGATAAGCAGTTTGAGTCACAAGTAAATATTAACAGCAATAAATATCTCTATAAATGGTGGAGTCACTTGCTACAACAAAATTTAGGCGTGTGCAATAACTTTTGGAAAGAGAGAAATCTTCACATTGCCAGATAGAGAAGTAATTTTCTAAACAAGTAAAATGGGCATTCACAATCGTAATGTTCTACCCTTGTCTGCTCTAAGCCATACACGATTTTGTTTAACACATCCGGTGTACTGTCAACTGTGCAATGACTTAAGAAGTAGAGGCCCAGATGATAAATCTGATCATTTATAAGTCAGGGAAGACACTGGCAGGTGAAGCTACTCCATTATTATTAATACTAAAAGCTTTAAAAATGCCGATCTCTGGAGCAAAACATCATCTTCATCCTTACATGTTCCTGTCTTACTCATTCCAAAGTAAAGATTCCAGGAAGTTTGAAACATCTGATTATATCTAACACTGCAGAGAACAAACCATTTCAAGTGTTGTCTGAAAAGTGATTTCTTCAGAAACATATAAGAAGTATAATTCAGAAATAATGCAACATTAAAATGTGTATGCTATTATTTTAAATATGAGTTTGCTTTAATTATTTACTGCTGTCCCTGTACAGCCACTTATGGACCCAGAAGAGGTACATTTTCCAGCTCTGTCTATAGTACGACTCCAAGTAGCTCAGAGCAGTATTTGTGACATGCCTGGTAGAACTTCATAAGGCAAATATGCAAACCTTTTAGAAGTATCTAATATTGTGTGCAGAAGCCTACTGTAAGCAAACTGGAAGGCCAAGATGCAGCTTGCCAAGATGTAGCTTTTCCCAGTGTGCTCTCTCGGAAGAATCATTACAGTCTCCATGGGCAGGATTCCAGTAGAAAGGAAGCACTGCAGTCTTGAAAGGTGCCAAGATTAAACTAAAAAAGAACACTGAAAGTCAGCTTGCACAGATCCACTTATGCAAAGTTAACTATATGACGAACATTTTTCATTTGCATTTCAGTGCTCAGCACAAACACACAATGATTACTCATAACTTGAATGTGGACACGCTCCTATTGCAGACAATTATTGGGCAGACTACGAAGAGGCAGTTGGTGACCTTTTGGATTTTTTGATCATACTTGGGTGAAAGTTGGGGTGTCGGCGAGCATGCTTTGTTAAGTGGTCACTCCTCATAAAGCGCTTCTCACAAAGAGGGCATAGGAACTGCTTCTCACCAGTATGGGTCCGGAAATGTCTAGTCAGTTCATCAGATCTAGAAAACTTTTTGTGGCAGTCAAACCACGTGCAAGGAAAGGGTCGCTCACCTGTTAAAAGAAATAAAATAAATAAAATTTTAAATTAAAGCAAAACAGAACCCCAACTGATTTTCAGTTCATATCCTACCAAAAGCTCATATAAAACCTAAAACTAGGTCAGCTACTATTTGCTACAGCTATTACTCTTCTTAATTAGAGGACTATTAACTTGATCTAAATTATGTGAAATGTAGCATAACACTCAATGGTGCGGATAAAATACCCACAACTCACACTTTTCACCTAATCTGAAGCACTGTACACTCCTCAGCTATGGCAATGTTACAAGTCTAGGACAGGAGCATTAGTGCTGTCTAGTTTAATCTGTAATACCACTGTCATAAGTATCACAATGCTGACTTTGAAGCAGCTGCAGATAGCCAGGATATCCAGTTCTACATCAGTAATAGCTGCTGCTTTTAAAATAATTTACTTGACTACATATGCCCAATTGAGTTGCAAAGGTATGATGATGTGAATGAATACAATATGTACAGTGAACCACAAGACCTCTTACAGTCACTTCAACAAGTAAAAAAATTAAAAAAAAACATTACATTTGTATTAAATCCTGTTTACGTAGTTTGACCCCAGTGTCATTCCCACCTACTGTCACCAACTGTGGTGAAATGGTTGTGTATTACTGAAAATAAAATATTAATGGAATGTTTTGAATACTAAGGGAAGTTCTGTGATATTCACTGCTATGAAGAGTCTTACCTCTTCATTTTTTGCTCTTCAGTGTTTCATGGCTTACCAACATAGTTACTAGTAAAATCACTACAACTCTTTCAGTAAATTTTCAAGGCATAAAAAAGTAATGTGCCATGGCAATGTATGCTCTGTATTAAAACTTTTGTTAGAAACTTAAATAAATACACTTGTGCTTCTATCTCAGTCTGCTACATAGTACTAACGTCCCCACAGTACTTTATGCTTCTCCTTCACATGACATACTTGGGACTACCCTTTTCCTTTAATTAGCTAATAATGGAAACACCATGCAGTGTTCACAATTTTTCATTGGGTCACACTGACTTGCTAGCTGCAAGCATCTAAACAGGGCTTCATGGATCAGCTTTCTTGTTTCACCAAGAAAAGTGGCTTAACTTGTTAATATTACGACAGTGCACAAATAGCTACCATCCAGTACTCACTGGTAAAATGGACTTAAATGATTGCCATGTTCAAACACTGAAAAAACATTTCCTTTGTTAATATTTTACACAACAGTAATGCCCTGCAGCACTAGAAACAATTAATAAAATGTATTTTATCATCACCATTTTCTAAATCACTCGTCCTCTGAGGATTGCAGTTGTAATGAACAGGGTACACTAGAATCCCCTTTCCCCAGCAATAAACTCCATCATCCTGTGGGACACTGGTCATTACCAGACAAGATGACATACATAACCCATCCAGATCTTCTCAGTGCACCATGGGTTCCCTTCCCAACAGGCTATGCCTACCACACCTCCCATGGGTGCAGCCCAAAGGACATTCTCAAAAGGTGCCCAACACATCCCCACTGAGTCTTGGCAATGTGGAGTTGCAGCACTAGTGCTATGGGTCCCTCCCAAATTTCTGAGTGCATTATGTCACGCAGACTGAGCACAGCTAGACTGTGAAAGACTGCTACTTGTATTCAAGACCTCAGTCTAGTGGTCAGCACTCACACATCATAACTGCAGAGTAAACCTCATCCTCTTACTTCAAGTTCCAATTTCTACTACTAAAAATCACATTTAGTTAATCAAGCAGACTGTACCTGTTACCCTCGGGTCACATCACTTAAGTCTACTTTAACTCTTCTGCACGCTATCTCAACCGCTGAGATCCTTTGCTCCTTTCCACATCTCTTCATAGGTATGAACTAGCCTAATGACCATTTTAAGCCTAGATATGCATTCCAAATCTCTGACAAGTTCTGGTATTCTTGATAACTGTAAGGAGGTGCTTGGGAGATAAATATTTACAGGCAGGGGCCTGGGAAATTAACTATTTACAGGCTGCCTGTGTCCATTTTAGACACGGGCGCCAAACCAGATGTGAATTTCCTGTTCCATAGCCAATTGTCCAAGTTACAGCTGAATTGGGTTAAGGATAAATTCTGCTTCACATGGATGGATGGGGAGCCTGTTCCAGAGAAGGGGTAGTCTCTGGAATACATACTTGTCTCTCGAGCAGAACCTAATTATATCACAGACAGGGTTTAAGACTTTAGAAGTGGTAATTGTGGTGCTGTTTGTTTTGTGGACATGCAGGCAGTCCACCAGGGTGGGGTCTGACAATGCCTTGTTTGACAGGCATAGATATCCCCTCAACAGCCTGTAGGAAAGAGAATACAGGGATAGGGCCTTGAGGTGGTCTGCACAGAACATGTTACTTATGTCTTGTATTCTTTTAGTAAGGAACCTCTGTGGACACTCCAATTGTTGGATGTGCCTGGTTAGATACATACCAAAGGGGGCACTGTATTCAATGATAGGACTGATGAATGCTGAATACAGTGGAACAATGATCACTTTGCACCTAGATGCCATACCTTTGTTTATATGTTGCACAACAAATAATGATTTCCTCACTACTGTCGACTTGTGATAGTCAAAGGCTAGATTACTGTCTATATTTGTCCCCAAGTCTCTGACTATTGAGTTAACTCTTGAGGGTATGTTGTCAATATGACAGTTAACAGGAGTGGAAGACTTCCCAAAGGCTGCTACTATGCATTTTGTGGCATTTAGTTTTAGTCAATGGCTTTGGCACCAGTTATTTGTCTGTGCCACTTGTGTTGATTGAGGGGTTCTATGATTGCTCCTAATCTGCAATCATCTGCAAGTGTAGTCAGTCAGAGGCCACTTACATTGGCCTTGATTTCAGAGAAGTAAATACCAAAAAGAAGTGGTCCCAGGACCAGTCCCTGAGGGACTCCATTTGTGACTGGCCTCATTGTAAAGGTGGACTCCCCAATTCTGTCTTCCTGGGTCCTGTCTGTGAGACATATGGATATCCACTGGGTGACATAAGGGTTTATACCTAACCTCTTGAGTTTCTCAACAATGCCAGAGTGGGATATTGTATCAAGTGCCTTGGCCAGGTCAAGGTAGGCAGTGTAAACCCTTTTGCCCTCATCCATTTCCTTTGTGACCTTCTCAAAGACGTCCGCCAGGTTGAGTAGGCATGACCTGCCTTGACAAAACCAAATCAGGATGTGTCCATTGTCTGGAGGTGTCTGTATCATTACTGATCATTTTCATCACCTCTAATTTATTTTACTCTGATTTCCCAAATGTCTTGAAACTTTGTACATATTATAAAATTAATACATTGGACTTGCTATGTATCCAAAGCATTACTCTACTTTTGTACTGTTTTACTGTCACGTGTGCATTATTGTACTCTTGTCTTTTTGTATGTATGGTCAGTTTTTTACCCTAGGCTGAGACTAAAATTGATTGGAAGTGATCAGTACTAAACCCTGGTAAACAAATTAAAATAAATAAACAGCTACACCCTATTAGTCACATCTAATTTTTTCAGTACAGTGTGGCATGGTGCCTAAAGGACTGCTGTCACTGCAGAAATTTGCTGGTTAATCTCACATCTATGAACAAGACCCCTAGCTTATTATACTCAACCTTCAGCAGCTGTTCCTCCTTCACCTGGAGAAAGGACTCCACTTTTTTCAAGGGAAAATCAGATTCCCAATTTGGAGGTGCAGATATGAATTACTCCTCTGCATTCTGGAGATCACAATCATTTAAGACGAAGAGAACACCACCAAATGAGGGGGAAAAAGAATTTACAATCCTTCTGTGACCATCCCCATCCTGGATACTCTACAGCTCTTGGCAGACCCTTGATATCCTGTCTAAGAAAATCACCAAAGTGAGGGAAGACAAAACATACTTGTTGGCAGAGTCCTGCATCCACCTGAAAATATTTCACTTAACTCCAAGAATGCAGGTACAGCTCACAGTTTGATGAGGTCATGATGAATGGCTTTTAGATATCTTCAAAGAGGTTCTGGCAAAACTAGTGAGCAGCCCTGGAAGTGTGTGTGTGGTTAACATGGATGCAGAAATGCTGACATTAACTGGGAACATTATTGAGACGTGGAAGGAACACTTTGAGGACCTCCTGAATTTACTGAAGTTTTATCTTGCTTTAATCCCTAATGATCAGATGGTATGCAGACATGCAAACAATATT
Source organism: Protopterus annectens (assembly GCF_019279795.1). Lineage (NCBI taxonomy): Eukaryota > Metazoa > Chordata > Ceratodontiformes > Protopteridae > Protopterus > Protopterus annectens. The sequence continues at coordinate 1,130,900,778 of NC_056730.1, forward strand.
TTGTTTTTCTGTTAAACCTTCTGTTCCTCTCAGTGCACTACTCTATGCTCCCAGAAAATGAAATTTTAGTACCATACCCTTTCATGAAGGAACTTTTTATTTCATTTAGGATGGGGGCACTCAGAATTACTCTTTACTATCAATCTCTATTCGGTGTGCCATCCACTTTTTTCACCCAATGAACTCTCTGGTCTTTTTCTTTTATACATGCTATAATGAACCTTTCTCCTTCAGCTTTTAAAAAACAGTGCTTAAATTATATTTGGAATATAATTGCTACAGGAGTTGCCCTTGGATTCCAAATTAAATTATGAGGACCATAATTATAATACTTGGTATACTGAGACTGTTAAGCGTGAATATGAGAAACTTAAGTCCAAGGCTGAGGTACACTGAAGTATCTCCCCATTCAGAACTGCACTGATCTTTCAGGATTGCTGCATTTCTTGTGCAGTCCCCCCCCCCCCCCCCAAAAGTTGCAGACCTCACAATTATGGGTTAACACTTCTGATGGGGAGCCTCTGTCCTCCATTCCATGGCATCAGATTTTTCTGTCACTTAGCTTCAGATACTAGTGTCATTATGAAGTTAAACAGCTGTGAAACCCCTAAAACTCAACAATATTATGGTACCAGTGAGAGGGAAAGAAAGCAGCTCTGAATATGAATCCTCAAACACTCTAGAAGTTTAGGACTGCAGTGGGAGGGAGAGAAGAAGAGCTATACTGCACTTGGTCTTAGCCAGCCTTGTGTGGGCTTCTCCTAGGTTAAACACCTTAAAATGTAATGTATGGTATGACATACAACCAACAGAGACAAATTCCTAAATAAAGTATTAGAGGATGTCATCTAAACCAATGTGCTGTGCACTTGAAACAACTGAAAATCACAGAATTGCCACAGAAGGGGATCAAGGGCTATGCTGTACTTTAGTTAACTGTGGCAGTGAATGGATCAATATGTGAGGAGGAAATGCACTCTGGGAACAGGAACTACTGTATGTAGGGTATAGTTGTACTTTAAGACATAGCAAATACTGTAGTTCCCAAAGGTTAAAACCTGAGATTACCAAATGGGTTCAGAGATACTGCAACATAGGTACTGACAGGAAACAGACTGAATAATTAAAACATTATTTACTTATATATAGATCCTTGGATTGCAGTAAAGGGAAAGCAAAAATATTTTGTGTTCACACATACCCTGACATAAGAGTGTACTGCTAATCAAATCAGGCCATAATTACCAGCTTATAACATTAATGGAATGTTTGCACTGTCTAAACAATTCACAGACTTAATGCTGCCTCACTCATGATTGCAACCCTTCCCTCACAGTTTTTAGTCTGTTGTGTCTCTTGTCTTAGTTACTTACTTCATTTATAAAACTGTTATCTTCCTAAAAATGTACTTTTTCTCATATTTCACTGGAGCTGCCTTTCATTCTTAGGAGCTCTGTGAATCAGGTACAAACAAGAGTTTGGCAGCATTCTAGAGTTGTACATAAGCTCTATGTTGCAAGCAGTTGACATTTTCTGAGAGGTAATTAGAATGTTGATCACGAGTAGAAACTTGTATTGCTCCACTAGCTAAAATATAATAAAGTTTTAGACTACCAAATAGCTTTCTTTAACCCTGTAAACCCATGCTTCAGAACACAGAATGTAAGCAGAATGCAAATAGTGACTGAGAAATGTAACTGAGAGGCTACTACACTTATCATTAGCAGTGTTGGTTACCAAGCAAAAAACTAGTTTGGGCCCTTCAAGTAAAAAGTAAAAAATACCTCACTTTGCAGTATAAACATTAAATCAGGCTCTAGCACTACTAATACTTCTGGGATGGGCAGTGGATCTTAGTAGCACCAGCACTATCCACCATTGCATGAATTCACTGACCTCCACCTAGGTGAACAGTTAATATCTGGAAATGCAGCTAATGTGTGTAAGCTGTATAGAACATGTATTTCCTATGTCTTTGTATTTTCAAAACTACCTCTACTCTAACAAACATCCACATGAGGAATTCTTCAGTTTAATCACTGTAAATCATAACAGTTCAAAAAATTGTTGCTGTTTGCCACTAATAGCTCATCTGTCTGTTTTAATGTCAAATGGATTTCATCTGCAACTCCCTCCCCTCGTAACAGACTGAAAATATGAAATAGCTGTCTAGTGACAGCCTTTTTTCTGATCAAGACTGAACACAAGTTGCAATTTGTACATTACTATCTGTATTATTTGAATTGTTTACTTTTAATATCCCAGACAGTAGTTGCTATATATTAATTATTTAAAATGTACAGCTGATGCTGTGTGTACTACACTCAACTCTATAGAGGTATGCACAGCTATCTTTACAGACTCTGTGCCACAAACAAGTCTGAAAGAGAAATATACTTGTCACATTTCCGTGCAAGAATCACAGGGGGAAAAAACACAACTTGGTCTGCATTTAGGGCCAGAAGCTCTTTATTAGCATTGCTTTCCTTCTGTACAGAATCATTCAACTATTTTTGCAGCCACATCAAAAAGGCTGTCTTCTGTAACAGAAAATTGTTCTGTGGTAAGCCTTATGCAGATCACTTCTGAATCATATCCACCTGTTTATTGAAAAGCTGTATACGTACACTACTATATCATGACGCATATATCTCTGCAGACTTTACTAACGGGTACATAATGTCTTTTCAGCACAACTACACATCTGCCCACAGCAAAGAAAGGAAGCGCTTTATAACTTCTGAAGTGTCAACACCCACCACACTTCTTACCCAGGCTATGACAAATCTGACCTCAATCCACACCACACCCCCTCAATTTAAAAAAAAAAAAAGCAGCAAAACCACACACACCCATCCTGTGACAAATCCTAACTCAGCCCTGTAACTATTCTCCACCCTTTCAAAACACAGCTGAAGAACTACACGCCTACTCTTTAGGAAAACCAACAGAAAGGCTGGAGTTGCAAAACCAATGGGCGGGGAATATGAACCTGGTTCAGTAATGCCAATCTTCATATGCTCCTCAATCCAGCATGTTCCCTGCCTGCACAGAAAGAAGTACCTCTGCAACAAAGAAGAGGTTGGAGTACCCCAACATGTAGATGCTTCTCTCAAAACAGTAATGTAAAAACCCCATCTAAGTATCAAATATTATAAGTAATCAAAGCAGATGATTTTATGCATCTCTGAACCCAACATGTATAGTGATATTTCCATAGTAAAACAAGATAGTTTATTTACTATTATAGCACGAATGCTTTGCTGATATGCGACAATAAAGTAGACTTAGGCTCAAAGACATAAAATATCATTTCAGACTGTTGACGTTTTTAGAGGCAGGTATGTGGCACTTAAGCCACTGGGAATATATTGCAGATGACAGCATCAACCTGGAAGGGAACATGCCCACCACTTATTCATGTTAATAATGTGTTACTAAGATTACAGCCATTAAAAAACTCTGGATAAATCAAACCGTAAAATTACTAACCTGTATGCACTCTGCAGTGTGCTTTCAAGTGAGAAGATTTGCCATATACCTTTCCACACCCACTAAATGGGCACCTATGTCTCCTCTCTGAAGACAGCCTTACTTTTCTGTTACGCGCCAAGGCTGTAGATGTGGAGTCTTCACCAAAGTCACAGTTGCCATCAGAACTCTGAGAAGTATCAGCTCCACATACAGGGATCACATCACTTTCTCCGTGTTCTTCAGCTGAAACGTCCACGTTATGTTCCCGGGTACCATTATGTGGTGTGTATTTGTTTAATTCAAGTAAACTTTTTGCGATGGCAAGTATAGTACAGTAGTCTTTCCACGCATCCCTGGGATCTCTCCCCTCTTTTGACACGTCCTTATTTTCCTGGTTACTGTGCTCTATTGAGCCGTTAGAAAACATAACTAAACACTGGGCAGCATATACATCCATGGAAGCAACTGCTGACATTGTCTTTTTCGAGGTGATGACAACCCAAAAGGAATCAGTGGTCCTCTGTTTTCAAGACGCCTGGTGATGCTGACCCACCTGTCCACTACACACGTGCTGGTACTGCGCGTTTACTGGAAGCCAGCATTATAAACCAAATATCTCAAGAAACAACAGCTAGTTAAATTTGGGTGGTTGCTAAACAACCCAACTTCCCAGAAAGAAGCTTTTTTGTCACGCCCGATATTGGATACTTTGTCCCTTCCACCCAACACCTCACCCTTGTGTAGCTACAGCAGTATTTGGTGACAATGCTATTAAACAATTTCCCAGTTTTTACGTGGTCACCAACAATTGCGCATAGCCTTTTGTACCATCCAGATAAAGACTGTGCTCATGGCAAACCTACTACATCCAGCCTAGATTGTGCTTTCCTATCACCTCTGTCTTGAGTCTTCTCTAAACCCTGAGTAATCCACATGCTTCTACTTGTACAGTCCCAGAGCGGTGCGGCGTTCTCTTGCATGACAACAGTTTCGCGGAATTCCGGAGCGTCACACACACATCGGACTCCGGTTGGACGGGATGAGTCCTGTAATTAATTCTATGGGGAGAATGGTAACCCCTCTCTGTTTACCTTCTCAGCAAAGCGCTAGGATACAGAGTAGAGAAGCGTACGTTTCTAGCAATTACCGTTCTGACTTGACTTGGAGGCGCGGTTAACAGAAGGCCAATACACCAATACGAGTAGACTATTCACCATACGGCTCTGCCTTCATTTTTCTGCTGTTGCTTAAAATGGCAATGACAAAGCAAACACTAAAGCTAAACTATTTTCTTATCTTCGTTAGCTTAAATTTAGGGCGTATGTTTCATTTGTATGCATTGCTTGCTATTACAGTGGCCCGTCTTATTCGCACTAACATAAGACAATACAAATACGGTCATGGGCCCACACTTAACAACATGGTAGGATTTGGTTAAAATCTAGAACAGTAAAATGCATGTTGTATAAGTCCAGAGAGGGCGCATCAAGATAGGAAGTAGCATATGGGAGGTGTACTGAAGAGCTTTGATTCTCTGTAAAACTGAGAAATAAGAGGGAGGTAGCAGGGGTGTGTAGCCCACAATGCATTAATTTTAGTTGTATTTATCCAATCACGCGCTTACTTCCTGTTCCCATATTTACTGACAGTGTTGTAGTAGTATGCTCCCTAATTATAAAATAAAAGCTGCAACACCTATACTAAAATTCTTACATAAGAAGTATTTAATTATGTGCAATTAGTACTGCAAGCATGCATCACTTAGGACACATGTACCATCTTTTCTTACTTCTACCTATTTTATTTCATTTATGCGTTTAAAGGTAAAGCAGTTGATACCACCTCCAATCAACAATTATTTGTACATTTTGCAGGGTCCCTGGCAGAAAGGGATGCGTCTCTGACTATGACCCAGCTGACCTGGGTTGGTGATCCACATATTGTAAGAGTTGAGAGGGAACTAGGCAAGTGAAGTGGTATACCCTACTTTCTTCTCCTGGAGGAGGGTTGAGGATGTGTGTCCCAGGATGTTCATTCTGCCTACAGTCCCCATTGCAGGCTGGAGGTGGACACGGGCATCTACATCAAGGAGGAGTGTGGTTGCGGTGGGTAGCTTCACTTGTGGATGTGAGGTGATAATCCCTTCCACCACCCCATTGCATTCCCAATCCATGGAATCTTGTGGGTAAGCACAGGAAACAAGTAGAATTTAAAATGAAAATAACTTTTTGATAACTGTCTGGATCATGGCCACAGCATGCTCTTGACAAATAAAGGGAAACAGATGAGGGATAGTAGCAGTGGCGGTCATACCTCTCAACCTCTTAGAGCAAGAAATCTGGAAAAAAGGTAATGGGGATAAAGACCCCAAAATAAGGACACTTTTTAAATATTGTTTTTACAAATTCAGAAAGTTGATAGAATAACAGATTTTGCATTAGCATGAATTTTTTGAAAGATGTGAAGTCTGAAACTCAAATGTGTGCCATTATTTTTTGACTTCAGTCCTCGATGATTTGCTAGTGGTTTGAGAAACAGACCAAAAATCTGAGGCAAAAATCTGGAGATCCTGTGAAAATTTGGAGAGTTGAGGTATGGTAGTGGTGGATTTGATGGTCAATAGGTGTAGACGTAAAAAATATATTTAAAACAAAAATTATTTGTACACATTGATTTGCATAGTATATGCTTGATTACGCCAAGTACCTTTTGTACTCCAAAAGGTATATGACCCTCCTGCATTATATACTTCACCCTTCCAGCCTAAAAGTGCAGAGTTTAAGATCATACCATGGCTCAGCTTTTCAAGATGGCATTGAGTCAAGCAGGAAAACTTTCTTTGACTTTTTTTACAAGTAATATGCAATGATCTTCAATATTACAAAGTTATTAAAATCATGTATACCAGGAAGTAGTGTCACATCCTTATCTTGGTTTCATATACTTATGAATTTTGCTGTTTAGTTTATTTGGCAGTGTTACTTTGATGTATGATTTTCATCACCATTTGACATTCAAGCCTTGAAATGAGCCATGTAAAATTCTATGGATGTACACTCTTCTAAACCTTCACCAGCTCTTATGCCTGAAAAGGTGACTAAGCCAACTAATCTGAGGTTCCAGTTTATTTAGAAGGAAACAAAAAACAAAAAGAAAGAAAGGAAGAAGTTCACAACAAATAACAGGGAAGAAAAAGAAACTGATTAATGACTGTAAAGGAAAGAGAATACGTTGTAAAAAGGACACTGCTTTGTTATGTAACACACAGGTTACAGGGAATGATGATATTTTTCTATCAGAAAACCTTCAGTCTACAGAAGAAGGCATCATTTTTCCAACAGAGAAGGTAGAAAAAAGAGACAAGAGGCAGGTGAAAAGGAAGAAATCAGAATTGAACATGGAAGGATTGAAGAACATTACTATTAGAAAAAAGAAGAGAAAGACAAATGTTGACTGCATGGCTCAAGCTGTGGATTTACAATACCAGCTGGATGAGAATGTAATACACAATGAAAACAGTGGGATTAATAAAACTAATGGTGATGAAGAGCTATCCTTCGTAACAATTGATAGAGCAGATATTACTGCATTAGAAGCTGAAGATTCTTCAGAGCTGCCCAGCAAAGATATTCTTGTAATTAGAGATTCAGTTATTAGAGGAACTGATACTTATATTTGCAGAAAAAATAATGAACATTGATATTGCTATGCTTGCCAGGAGCAAAATTAGAAGATGAGAGATAAGCCTTGGAACACCTTAATGTAAGGAAGTACCGATCCATTTTTATTCATGTTGGTACAAATTATGTCATCCGCAAGGATTCTCTGACTGACGTCCCTTTTTGATAGTATAGCTTGTACTGGTGTTGGGATGTATTTTTCACAAATCACCTATAGAAAGGATAGTGAGCCGCGGTGGTGCAGCGGTAGCATTGTTGCCTCACAGCAAGAGGTTCTCCCGTTCAATTCTCGAATAGAGTGCGGGGAGTGCCTTTTGTGTGGAGTCTGCATGTCCTCCCCGCGGTTGGGTGGGTGTCTGAAAGACATGCTTAAATGGGCTTGCCTTCATTGAAGGTTGAACGTCAAGCTGGCACCTTGGCATTCATGAAAATCTACTGCCAATCATTAGCGGGCCGGAGTTCCGCTGTGGCGACCCCTAACTAAGAAAAGCCAAAAGACAACAACAACAATCTATAGAAAGGATAGTCAGGTCACTGTGAATGAAACTATTGTTTTGGGTAAATACCTACATGAAAAAAATGTCCTGTTTTAAAAAAATGGAAATGTGTTGAGCATCCAAGCTTAGTTTTGGGTACGCATGTGTTCAGACATGATGGCATGCATTTGTCAAGCTCAGGGAAGAGAATTTTTGCAGGAGATATTTTACAGTATATTTGACAAATGCCTATACAGTATATTTGACAAATGCCTATGCAGGATATTTGCCAGGTCAAAAATTTAACAGTTCACAGATAGCAACATTTGATGCATCTCTGATGGTTGTTAATGCTAGGAGCATTAATAATAAAGTTTTTTTACTTGAAAATGTTCTACGTTTCCACAAGATTGTTGTTGTTATTGTTTGTGAAACATGGTTAAAGAACAATGACTGGAAACCAATTCTATCAGGGTATAAATGTTTTTACTGTAACAGATATTCTAACAAAAAATCCGGTGCAGGTGTTATGGTAGAGATTAAATATAGTTATGAGACCTGTGATTATTACATGTTAAATGATAACACCAACAGTATAGACTGTGCAACTGTGACAATAAAGACAACCCTGGAACATATAACAGTCATTGGAATGTATAGACCACCAAAGTCAAGTGCAGGTGAACTGGAGGAATTCATACATTTCTTGCATGAAACACAGGAGGGAAGAATAATATTAGCTGGGGACTTAAATTTACCAGAAACAGACTGGAATAACATTGATTCAACAACATTAGTAAGAAATTTATTCACAACATATATTCAGGAACAAGAATTGCTGCAGATTGTAAAAATAAAACCTACCAGGGGATGGAACATACTAGACATTGTTTGTGTTCCTAAAGAAATTACTGTTACTTCAAGTCAAGTTTTACCACCATTGATGTGCAGTGATCATGGAGTTATAAAGATGAATTTGTTGCTAGATAATTCTGCCAAACTGAAATATAAACCAATGCACAGAAGGTTAATTACAGATTATACATAAGCAAACAGTCACTATGTAAAACTAACTCAAGTGAGGTGTTCGTGGAAAAACTACAGATGTAATGTGGACATTTTTGAAAGAGAAATTGTTTGAGGGCAAAAAATCAAAAAAATGTTTAACATCAAGATCTAGGCATACAACATTGGGAAAAAATATATGAAATGGAAGAGATGTCGAACTACAACTTTGAAAACTGAAATAAACAAGCTGGACAAACAGATTAAGCATAGTGTGAGACAAGATCAAGAAAAAAATGAAGAAAAGTTATATAAAAATATTGAGCATAATAGGAAATCTTTTTATAGATACATAAGATGTGGAAGGAGCAAAGCTGCACAAACTGATAAACTGTGTGCAGATTCTAAAATTTATTCTCAGACACAACATATAATAGATATAGTTACAAAATCTTATGCAAAACTGTTTGGCTCCACAAAAGGGAAAATACGTTGTCCTAGTGACATCCAAGTAACCCCAGCCTCAGATACTGGAATCAAATTAGATTATATTGAAAAACAACTGCGCAAACTGGATCCAAACAAAGCACAGTGAGGAGACAGAATTAGTAATGACCTGAGAACACTTCAGCAAGAACTTATGGTACCATTATATCTATTATTCACTAGGTCATATAAATATGAGAAGATTCCTCAAGATTGAAGACATGCACTTATTAAACCTGTCTTCAAGGGAACGGGGAGTAGGACAAACCCAGAGTCATATAGACCCTCAAATCTACTTTCATGTTGTGGAAAAATAATGGAGAAGGTAATACTGGATAAGTTATTGTCAGAAATGGATAGGTTGGGACTTGAAACCATATATCAGCATGTATATGTTGAAAACAGATCTATTACCACCTGCAACATGATGTTTTATAACAATATAATAGCTATGAATGAAAAATTGTGCTGTGGTGTAATTTATATAGATTTAACTTCAGCATTTGACAGAGACATACACAAAACACTGATCAATAAATTAGAATAACTAGGTATTGATGTACTCTTGATAAGATGGATAGCTGCATGGCTTACAAATAGGACATGGCAAGTATCATACACCAACTGGACAGGTGAAATCCTTGGTTACAGTCAGGTTGTCCCACAGGGCTCTGTCCTAGGCTCTTACTTGTTTAGATTCTATCTTTACTAAGATAACTGTTTCATCTGAGGTGTTCTACTGTCTATATGCAGATGACCTGAAATTGGGTAAACTGATTACATGTGTTACAGATATGGCATGTCTGCAAAATAACTTGACTAAACTGACCATTTGGGCATAGGAGAATAATATGCTGATAAATACATCAAAACCTAAGCATATGAGATTTGGGAAAATATAAACTGAAAGGTGAATATTAAATACAGCACGCAGTTATTGAAACTGTAGACTCAATTAAGGACCTTGGTGTATGGATAGCTTCAGCTATGAGTTTTTCTACGTGTCAACCAATTGGTTAATGATAGTTATAGAATTATAGGTGGCATCAAAAGATTTATAAATTCTAGGAAATCAAAAATGATGAAGTCATTGTTTGTTAGTTACATTAGGCCCAAACTTGAGTATGGAATAACAATATGGAAATCCTATACGAAAATAAGCATGAGTAAACTGGAAAGAGTACAGCAGAACTATACCGAGGGCATCCATGGATGTGAAAATTTAACTTATTATGAAAGACTAAAATATCTGAATTTGTACAGTATCTCTTACAGATATCAAAGAGGAGATCCTATTCAAGTATATAGGGCATTTAGAGACAACTACCTTTGGGAATGTTTGGAATTATCAAAAAGTACTAGAGAATCATCAGTCAGCCTATGTATAAGACTCTGTAGGAATAAGAAGTGTACTAATTGGTTCTCTGACATGGCACAGATTGCCAAATTACATTAAAGCAAGTACTAGTTTAGATATTTTTAAGAACATCCTGGATGCTTAGTATGGGAACAAGTGTTATGGTATTTTGGCAAGCTGGAAGGGCTTTTAATGCCAGAGCTTGAAGTATTTGTATGTATGTATATATGTAAGCCAAAGTGTTTAAAAATGAAGGAACTTTGTTCAGAGTCTGAAAGTAATAATTATTCTAAAAAAGTCTAAGATGGATGCGCCATTACCATGCAATATCTCAAAGAAACTGTCTTATCGTTACAAAGAAAAACATAATAAAGATGTTACTGAAATCTGTGGTGGAAAAAATGTGCCCTTCAACTTCCTTAAGAGATGAGACCAGTCAGAAGCAGGCAGCTCTACGTTAGAGACTTGTCTAATACTAGCAAAACACAGACCTAGAACACCTCTATGGATACATACAAATTCATAACTGAAGTGCTTGATTTAGAAATCATAATCAGTATTGTTATTTCTAATTTGCTTTTACAAACAGTCCAGAATTGTATAAGACATTTCATAATTTTCTAAACCTTAAGAGCAAATTTTCATTTAAAATAGTTCAAGTCTTTGTTTCATTTGCATTACTGCCACAAGCCTCAACATTTGCATATGTTAAGTTGTTGAATTATCAAGATTTGATTGCAATCCAGAAAGAAAATAAGATAAAATTACATTATGTTGGGAAGACTGCAAGATAAGAATTTCCTAGGACCTTTTGGTAAAAGTCAAACAACAGAGGAAGATTCTTGCAAACTTTGCTGAAGACTTTAATCAAAATTAGCACACATTTCATATGTACTAACTAGAGACTCTGCTGTTCGCAAACAGAGTAAGCAAATATTCAGTTGACTTTCTGTCTGAAGCTTCTAAGTAGTTTAAACAGTTGTTTGCAGTGAACATTAAAAGAAGAACATTATTACTTCATTTAAAGATTTAATACCTCATTAGTAAACTAACAGGTTCCTTCTTTGCTTATACAAAGATACATATATCTATCAGCCTTCTTCACTTTCCTTAGAAAGGGAAATTTTACAATGTTTTCTTTCTTGTGGTCAATTTGCCTGAAATTCTATGGTGTGTAATAACCGGCATACATCTGCAAACAGCTTTTATTTGGTCTTTTTCTGTAAGTCTTTTATGGTGTTGCAGAGTTTTGTTTGTGACATTGAGTAACTTTTGCCTAATTTAGCATTGATATAAATCATTTTTCTCTTTTTCTTTCTTTACTTAACTTTTCAGTTTCAGTTATCAATTTTTAACACTTTATTAACCATTTAACTTTGAACAAACACTGTGCAAACCTCATGCATGGTGCACAACATTCTTCTGGTGGTTGTCTTGCTTTATACACTCTTAACACATAGGGCACAACCCAATCCCAGAAGTTATACATTTCCATTTTGATGTCTGCTTCTTTAAATAGGCCATTACTTATTCCCTCCTTTTGTTAAGTTGTGCATCTCTTATTTCTGGGGCTTAGCCACATTAAAAAAAATCCTATATTGTTTATCCCTTCTCTAGATGACAAGATCCCTTATAATTTCATAGGTGTGTACTAGGCTAATGGCCCTGGAGCCTTTACAAGCCTAGCCCATAGGATTACCCTGGCATCATGCCACACAACCTTAGTTCCCAGTGCCCCTGTCAAGTAGAGCTACGGCAATGATCCCCGGGGTGAATTTTCTATTTTCCATCCACTCATCAAGATTTCTCTTGAAGAGGGCCAGTGAGGTGCTCTGTTTGTTTTTGGGTTTTCTGGTAAAAGGATGTTGTCCCCTACATCTTACTTCCTTTCCTATTCATTGTAACTTTCCCCAACCTCTATGTTTTGGGCTATTTATTCCCATATTTCCCATTTCCTTCTGTGGTATTGACTTGGCTTCCCTTTCAAAGCTAACTCCTCATCTCTCCTGAGCTTCCCCATTAGCTGGAAGACTTCACCCAAGGAAGGCTCATCTTGTGTTCTCCAATGCCTTATTATAATCTTTTTATTTTATTTTTAATTTTAATTTAATAATTTCATTTTTATTATAACTTTTTTTTTGACTTAGCTTTTCTGCTTTTCCTCATAGGAATCCCCAGTAGTGCGCTCACATTCCCCTCAGCAAAAGTTACATCCTGTGCCTTGGCCAACCTCCAATCAACCCAAGGCTGTTTTGTTGCCTGCACTGTGAGACCCTGCGTCAGTGGAACACTAAAGTGCTTTCAGCTACACTAGTTCCCCTCAGCAAAAGTTACATCCTGTGTCTTGGCCAACCTCCAATCAACCCAAGGCTGTCTCGTTACCCTGCACTGTGAGACCCTGTGTCGGTGGAACACTAAAGTGCTTTCAGCTACACTAGTGTATGTTAGAGTTGCATTTAATCTGTCCTCCAAACTGAAGACTGTTTCCCCTTTCACTGTACGCGTGCACACTAGTGGTACCCCCCATTTCTCTCTTCCTATAGTACTCCTAGGTCAATTACTTAAAATTATTTTCTCTTGGAAAAAGTTTACCTATGTACCTGCAGCCCATACTTCTTTTGTTTTTCCCTGCAGAAGTGGTGGTCCTTTTCACCACTCTGTACTAGAATAGTAGTATAACATTTGTAGTTATTAAATAAATACTGTACCACACTGACCTGCAATTAACTTAGCTTGGTTTTCATGTTTTCTTTTTAGCAGCTGGCTTAGTCCAGTTTTTCTGACTCTCAACCTTCCATTATTTTGTGTCTATCCCTTCCCCCACCTTGAACCTGCACACCTCCCCACCCACATCTGCTTAATTACAGAGGTATCAGAAAGCCTGATGTGGAAAGGCACCATCATACTCCTAAAGTTATTTTACATTTAAGTGCATCTGGGTGTTTCCCTCCTTGCTGCAAAGTTGAAGAATAGCCTCCTGCTAACCTGAAGATGCCCCTGAAGCTGACTCCTTGCCTGGCTTCATAAAGCTTGTACTCCTAAAGTTGTCGTACTTGTATGTTGCAACATACCTTTTTACTACCTTTCTGTAGTGCCTACAACTGCTTGTTAACCCTCTGGTGTGAGATTTAGTAGCCTACCGCAGACCCAAACCTACGTCCTCCCTCCACCCTTTTGTCCCATCATCCTATATCTTATCCCTTTGGAATAGCTTCTTGCTTACCTCCCCAGCTGCTATTACTCCCCTGACCACTAGGTGGCAGTCTTTACCTACACTATATTCTAGCATTAAAACTAACTATCCCTCAGATCCTACAACCATTCTTTGGCATTTCAGTTCAATTCTAATCCCCCCTCTCTGCAGATGAGAACCTCACTCTTGCTTTACTAAACCATCTACACATATCTGATAAGCTTATATACTCTGCTCCCCAGTTTTCACTTTAGTTACTTCTGTATTACACCAAGCATGAAAGACAACTGATTGTCTTTTGGATGAACTTAACTTACTGCTGTTGCCTGCTCTGTTCATCCTGCAGGCTCACTCCGCTCCCCTACCCTACCCCCAATTTCCACCCACCCCCAGGGCACCTATCCTTATCCTGCTAGAAGCCACACCCCCACCCCACATCAACTAATAGCTCAACATATCTCTTTTCATACTCAACCATCTGTTACTAATTTACTCACATCTTCCTCTATCTATACTTTCCTCATTAAACAAATCCACCTCATATTTGCCCTTCTATAACCCCTTATTTTCTCATTACTTACATTCCCACATTCTCTCATTATGTCAACCCCTGGCTTACTAAAACTATCTAACTTCCTCCTCTTGCCCATAATTCTTTCCACTCTATTTCTATCTCATAGCTCCTTTCAATTTCAACACTGTTTTAAACAAACTTCCCCTTTCTATCAGCCTCACAAACCCACAGTAACATTACATCCTCATCAGCCTACCTTCTCCCACAGTTTCACAGATTAAACCATATTAAGTCTTTCCAAACCAGGAAAATAGACCTTATTTTATGTAAACTAGTAAAGCTTCCACACAATCCTCAGTACCTACTACTACCACACGGCAACATTCACACAAACCCAGGGCCTGGTTATACCTTCCCTGACTCACATTCTTCCTTCACCTCTATTTCCCATACCCCTTCTTCTTCCTTGAACTCTCTTCTCATTGCCCATCTCAATATTCATAGTTTAAATAGCAAAATTAGCCAACTTCATGCACTACTACACTTACATTCCTTTGACATCGTATGTCTCACAGAAACCTGGCTCAAACCAGTTACTAAAGACAATGATATCATCCCTCCAGGTTATAACATCATTAGAATTGACCATCCTAACAAAAAGGGTGGGGGGTAGCGATATTGTTTAAATCTGAAACGGGTAACCTCACTAAACACTCAACCTCCCACACCTAGCAATGCTGAAATCTTAATATTTAAGCTCCAAATTAATGTTAATAAGTCTATATACATCATTTGCTCTTACATCCCCCCAAGCAACAACATAAGTACTCTTGAAAATATCCTTAACTGGCTTTCCACATCATTCCCACAAGAAACCATTCTCTTTGGAGACTTTAATATTGACTGGAACTGTTGTACTTCTGACAAACCTACATCTCACATTAATCTCTATGGCTTTTATCAAACTATCACCGACCCTACCAGAACCCATAAACCCTGCAACCAAAAAACTACCTTAGACTGGATACTAGTCAACAATAACCCCCAATCTTACAAAATAGGCATACTTCCTGATGATATTAATGACCACTCTCTTACCTTTATAACTAGACAAAAGGCCACCATTCCCACTCAACTAAACATTAAAACCACCTGGAACAAAAAGAACCTGAACCTAGGTAACTTTCAAGCTGAGCTAAAAGCCTGCAATTGGTCACCCCTAAAATATCTACCCCTCAATGAAGCAGTCTCTTTTTTTAACAATACATTCCTAAAAATCCTTAAGCACCATGCCCCCTCTCGTACTATTAAAATTAGGAACAAACCTGCTCCCTGGCTCTCAATGAGACAAGGCAAAAAATGAGACTGAGAAATAAAATCTGGAATATATGGAGAAGTACCAAAGACTCTATTGATCATTTAAACATTAGACAGCTCTGGAATACCTCTAAAAAAATCAATATTCCTCGATAAAAAAACTATTACCTTAAATTCTAACAAACCCAATATCTAAACCCACAAAAATTCTGGTCAGGATTAAATAAATTACTCCATCCTGGACAAGCCAAAACACCTACCCACTCTAACTTGACTCATAATTCTCCCAACCAAATTGCTGATATTTTTAACAATGTTTTTTCAGAAACTGTTCAATCTTTAGCAAATACCTTTCCACCTGTTACCACCACTGACTCATCCATGCCAACCACTGACTCATCCTTGCCAACCACCCTACCCCAAGTATTACAACTGCAGCCTGTCCCAACATCTCTCATACACTCCCTACTTCTTAAGCTTAAACCATGCACTCCGTCTGCTGACCTCCTTCCAGCTGAATACCTTCAAATGGCAGCTGGAGTGCTTGCCTACCCTGTTTCCATCTTAATTAACAGAACCATTACAGAAAGTTCCATCCCATCCCTCTGGAAAGTTTCATATATTATCCCACTGCATAAGGGCGGGAACTCAAATGAACTCTCAAACTTCTGCCCCATAGCCCTACTTTCCCCCTTAGCAAAAATTATGGAGAGATGTATTCACCATCAGCTACTTGATCATCTCTTCCAAGATCACCTGCTAGTTGACTGCCAGCATGGCTTTAGGCCTTTCCTTAGTACTACAGCTGCTCAAATATCCTTTTCTGACTGCATTAATAAAAATCGTAACAACAGCTTACTGTCCTCAGCCCTCTTTATTGACCTCTCAAAAACATTTGATATGGTTAATCATCAGTTACTGTTAAACTCACTCAAATCACTTTCACTAGATACCCAGACAGTTAATTGGTTCAAGTCCTATCTAGGAAATAGACAACAAGCAGTCCTCTGGGAAAATAAACTATCTACTCTTCTCCCTAAAACTCTTGGAGTCCCACAGGGCTCTCTTCTGGGACCCCTCCTCTTCACTATTTTCATAAATGATCTGAAAATCTCCCTTCCACAAACCACCTGCATACAATATGCCGACGACTCAACATTAATATGTTCAGCCTCCTCGTCTGCTGGACTTCATTCGAGTACCCAAGCAGTATTTACTTTAGTTGAAAACTGGTTCCATCAATGCTGTCTCCTCCTTAACCCCCCAAAAAACTAAATTAGTACTATTCTCTCCCACTCAGATGTCTCCTGCTATCAACTTCACAATTACATCTAATAATGGTACTGTAATAACTCTGGACACAATCACTAAACTTTTAGGTGTAACAACTGATCATAATCTAAACTTCGACACACATATCAATCTAACCATTAAATTAGTTAATAAAAAACTTGTTTTCTTCTACAGACTTAAACCCTATCTCACACCTCTAGCTAGGACTGCTATTGCCCGAACTCACTTAATCTCCACCCTTCTGTATGCATCCCCAATCTATATCAACTTATCCAAAAATAATCTTCATAAGTTGGAAACATCCTATAATAACATAGCTAGATTTGCCACTGGTGCCCCTTTTTGAACCCACCACTGCCAAAATCTTAAATTGCTAGGATGGCTGGAATTGCAAAGCCAGATTCTTTTCCAGCAACTTACTACTATACACAAGAGCTTACACTATCCCACAGATACACCCATACTCTCTACCCTTATCTGCCCATATAAAAATCTAACAACCCATCAATCAGCTAATAAGGTACTAGTAGCTACCCTAAAGTCCAACAACAAATCTGGAGATAGCTTGTTCTCAAACTCTATTGGTAACTCTTGGAACACTCTTCCAACTGAACTAACAGCCCTTTCTTCTACCCCACTTTTCAAGAAGCAATTAAGAATCTTCCTTAAAGCCCAATGGCTTTGCCCATGCACAAATCCTGACTGACACTTTCTCCCCTAGCAGGACCATTCTTTACTATCTATCTTTAACATGCTATTTCAGGTGCTCTGATATTCTCTATTAATTCCTACTGTAATAGCTCACCTCCTAAGGTTTGGTAAACTTTATAAACAATGTAAAAAAAAAAAAAAAAAAAAAAGCTTTATTAATCCTTTTACTCAAAAAGTTTAACTTATTTAGTCGTGTATATTGGTATGTTACTGTAACAGTACTATATAAATGTTCCTATATTTGAAATGTTTTACCTGTCTGACATTATCTGTATTGTCTATGAAAAACGAACGCCAAGCGAAAAGCCACTAAACTGGTGAAAATAGGATTTATTTGAACACAAAAATATGTTAAAACAATAAAAAAGATTATTTATAATCCACGAGTAATCCACAAATGTAAGCGCTTTCATTTAATAGGTATTAAACTTCTTCAGACAGCTTACTAAATAACATCACTTCCTTTTATAGTAAGCATTCTTCCTAAAACAGGAAACACATGACTTAATTAGATCTTTGCATGCCTATATATCTACAATTAAAATAAGAATAATGAAACAAGTCTAATCTAAACAATGGCCAAACGGCAGCAGTACACATGATTTCATTTGTTACATATTGTAAACACAACTAACGTTTAGCGACAATGGATGCATAAATGCATATTACTATGTTAGCATATATGCATTTAATACAATGGTGTATTAAAACATTTTTTATATATTATTATGCTGTTATATTTTATCAATTCTTAAATATGTTTTTTATATATATATTTTTTATATATTTTATATATAACAAATATATTAAAGTATGTTTTATAAAAAAGTTAAATTATTATAAAAATATTCTAAAAGTTATTATAAAAAATTATTATAAAAACTTCCCTAAATGAATATTTGACAGATAATAAATTTTGTCTATATAAAGCAATAGACATTGTTATGTATAATAAATTATATATTATATCAGCCTCATAATGGACTTGAATTTTAATAAATATTAGATAAATATAAAAAAACTATAATAAAATTGATATTTAAATATAAATATGTACATATTAAAAATGAATATAAACAACTATAAATAAATATGTCTCAATCTATTATTTTGTTTCTATTTAATGCCTCAAGTTTTAAAATGGGAGCTATTGAACTACGTTCATTTATACCTGGCCATGTGCCAGCCCGTGTTTTAATTTGCCATTACAGCTCTTTTTGTTCTAAAAATAAACCCCAAGGTCTTTTATCTTCTATTTCTACATGATCTATTGCTATAAAAGAAAATTGATGATTTTTAAATTCATTTATGTGTTTTGCTAATGCATTATTACCTTTGTTTCTCTTAATAGCACATTCATATTCATGTTCATAAATTCTTTGTGCTAGAGCTCTCTCTGTTTTTCTTATGTAGAATGTGGTGCAAGAATTACACATGGCCAGATATTCCCTTGTTTACTTTTAACATTTTAGTGTCACCTACATGTTAGACCTGTGTTGCCCATTTATACTTATGAAGTAACTCTTTATTAACCTTTCTTTGTATTTGGAAATAATATTAATACTACACATTCAAAGACTTGCAACATGTTAACTATCAATCCCCGCAAGGCTTAAGTTAAGGAAATACAAACACACAACTCGCATCAGAGATAGTTGAGACACTCAGATAAATTAAAGTCCCATCAGAAGGCTTTTGTCCATTCTTTCCTCATAGCAACCATGTATTTCTATTATATAAACCCTTTAAATTCACTCCCCCAAAAGGAATTACTTTAAATTGTCAGCACAAAGTCTTTTCCCCACTCATGCTTATTCACTTATAAACTACCTTTGTATTGTACCTAGAATTAAGTTTGTTTGTCCTTAGGCTTCATTTGTGAGTCACTCTGGTTCTTCATCTTGTCATAAGCTTTTTCTTGTTTGTCACATACGTTTCTGCTGCCTTTTGTCTATCATTTTTTTTGTTTAAAAATAGGAATAGCTTTAAAGGCCAGTGTTCAACTACTCTGTCTCTTCAACTTGACTACTCTCCTTCTTCCACTCTATTCCGCTTGTCAAGTCTCTGATCCAGGAAGTTTCTGTAGTGGTTTAACCCCTCCCTGGCCTGAGTTGGAGCTTGAAAGGTCTTTGCTCCTTGCAGGAAAATAATTTTGAAAATTTTTGGGTACACCATTCTGAACCTTTAGTTAAGTTGTCTACATTCCTTGAACAGTGGTATGAATCTGCTCCATTTTAATCTAGTTCCAAGGGAATAATCGTGCTTCCCGAAGTTTCTCTGACTGCATGCTATCAGTGTTTTGCCTTTTACCCCCAGTAGGAAAAGCAATTTTTCTCATAGCAGGAAGTTGTGGCATCTTAGGACAGATAGTCAGGGAATTCTTTTATCTGTACCAGCTGGAGAGTAGACCCTATGTGCTCTTTCAATTAAAATTCCCTCCTTCGTTATCCCCACCCATATTACCAGCAGTTCAGTTACCCACTGCCTTCAGTCCTTAAGACACATTTATAATTCTAATATTCTCGTCTTTCTTTATCTTCTGTTTCATACAGTTTTTCTTCTAGACCCTCCTGTGACACCTCAAGTGTTGTCAGCCTGTTCCATACATCTTTATCTCCAGTCTTCAGTGCTTCTTTCATCAGAATGATTGGAAAGAATTCCTTCTAACTCCTTTATTTTTTCATCAGTTTTCTGGATGTCTTGGGTAAGCAAATTGTGTATTTTCACTACCTCTGAATAAAGTTTGTCTATCTTGTCGCCCATCTCAGCGATTTTCTGTTTGGGTGGACATAATTGTCTGGTCTCCATCATGCTGCTTTTCGGTTCAGCCACTCTTCTTTCCCTTGTGGGAGTCTTGGGTACGATCCCCTTACCTGATTGCTGATTTTTCTTTTTTCCTATCAAGATAAAGTGTGTACAAGCTGATCTGCTTTTCTTTTATTTTCCTGAGCAATATTAACACTTCTTAGTTAATAGTTTTTATATTTATCAAGAACTAGTGCCACTCAGAATCAACTCACACACATTGTGCCAGACTGGAAGTTCTATTCAGTTATCAGATTTTGTGGAAAATATAAATTCTGTGTGGTGTATTTTTTGTGACTCCTCCTAACCATCACACCTTTGATCTGCTCATGATGTTGGCACATTCAGTCCACAAGGTGAGGAAGAAGCAATGAGAGTGTTGCTGTCATTTCATTGGGAATGTGGATGTTCTTTCTTACAAACTACTGTTCTGCAAGGAGGTGGCATGAAGTGGGTGTCTTCTGAGGGTTTCTGTTGCTTCAGTAAGTGACACCTCCCCCCTTGAAAAGACAGATGCCCTCATTGATCCACATTCTCCACCAGAGATCATAATCTAGATATGTGACCCCCTCCCCCAAAGAGAAGTGAACAGGCAGCGCTTTAATATTTCTCTTCCTAGCTTCTGCAGGGCCTAAGTTGATAAACTTGGAATATGTTTGTCATGGTCAGAGATTTTTTATTTCTACTCCATAGAGCTGGCATAGTACATTTAAACTGTTGATATGTGATGTGCCGTGTGTTTTTTTTTTTCCTGGCTTGCTTTATTGTAAGACCAGAGATGAAAACTTAATGTAATGAAGGCTTTATGTTTTTTACTTCTCTGATGTTTTGGACTTTATTGACTTTTATTCTGTCTTGAAGGCAGTGAGTGTATTATAATTTTGAGATAATGTACTGGATGTATTTGTTCTGTCTTGTGTGCTGTGGATGTGCTATATCAATTAGATATTTGGTTTTGGCTAGAGGCAGTCGGGTGATCTTATTTAGGCACTGTATTTAAAAACATTTTTCATTCTGTGACACATATTTGATGTTTATTAGATAAAGTTGGATGCTAACCATCAAATCTAATTATTCAGTGACCACACGCTTCCCTTTCTTCTCTTGTATGAGTGACATGGCTTGTTTTTATTTGCTGTATCTCATCTACTTGATTGAAAGTATTTTTGACCTCTGTGGGAGGTAGTAAATAAATAGTACAAATTTATAAATTTTTTTTTGTTGATCAATGTTATTTTGTGTTTATTTTAGTATATTTGTTTCATTTTCAGTACGACCCTTGGTATTGGATGAAAAGTTAAACTATGAATATGTTGAGCCTTGTAAAACTGGGCTAAGATGTAGCTTGTCAACTGTGTGCATAAGGTACTCTTTTTTTTTTTTTTTTTTTTGGTTAAGTTAGATGTTCATCGAGGTACATCATAGAATATTACCGTGTAGTTACCTATAGCATTTGGATATAGTTTGCACTTCTGTTTTGGAAATCATTGTGAGTGTTTTTTTCTGTTTTGGCAATGAGAGCTATGTACTGTATTTGAGGAGTTTCTCTTTTATTCATAATTACACAACCATACAAATAGTCTGTATAAGTAAAGGAGTGGAGGAAGCTATCTTCCCCTATATAAGTAGCCTAAGTACTGCAGCCATATAAACAGTCTGTATAAGTAAAGGAGTGGAGGAAGCTATCTTCCCCTATAGAAGTAGCCTAAGCAGCCATACAAATAGCTTCCTCCACCCCTTTACTTATACAGGCTATTTTCCCCTATAGAAGTAGTTTAAGTACTGCAGCCATACATATAGTCTGTGTAAGTAATGGAGTGCAGGAAGCTATCTTCCCCTATAGAAGTTACATAAGGACTGCAGCCATACAAATAGCTTCCTCCACTCCTTTACTTATACAGACTATCTTCCCCTATAGAAATAGCCTAAGTACTGCAGTCATACAGATACTATGTGTAAGTAATGGAGTGTAGGAAGCTTTGTTCCCCTATAGAAGTAGCTTAAGTACTGCAGCCATACAGATAGTCTGTGTAAGTAATGGAGTGCAGGAAGCTATCTTCCCCTATAGAAGTTGCATAAGGACTGCAGCCATACAAATAGCTTCCTCCACTCCTTTACTTATACAGACTATCTTCCCCTATAGAAATAGCCTAAGTACTGCAGTCATACAGATAGTATGTGTAAGTAATGGAGTGTAGGAAGCTATCTTCCCCTATAGAAGTAGCCTAAGTACTGCAGCCATACAAATAGTCTGTGTAAGTAATGGAGAGCAGGAAACTGTCTTCCCCTATAGAAGTAGCCTAAGTATTGTTGCTCATGTTAAGGAATCATTCTGTTGCAGTTTACTTGTTCAGGTGCTGACCTGGACTGTAATTGTTCTATTTAGCTATTAAGAATCCATTTTTTAAATGTTCAGTATTACTGCTGAATGTATACTGTCCTTGCAGAGGTCAAGTTAATTGCTTGTTGTACTTAAATTAACTCATTAATCATTTCCACAGTCACTGTATAATTATTGCTGGAGACTGGGATGTGGTCATTCTATTATCCTGAGACTTTTTTTGGATTTAATAAAGACTTCTAATTTAACTAACCAAATTAAACATTGCCATTTAACAAGATGAAATTTTGCCTTATTTTCCCTCTTAGATAAGTTTTGGTTAGATATTGATTTTTTTTTCTGTTTTATAATACATTGTTTCTCTGTTTGATAATGTTACTTTTTATCATGGTGATTCTGTAATTGCTCAGATATTAATTTATATGGACAATTTTGAAGTAAAAATTCCCAACTTTATAAATCAGGGGCTGAACTCTCTTATTTTAGAAGATGCTGACATTGTAAATTTTATAAATGATCTAATTTATTCATTAGTTAATGACTTAAATAATTCAAACGTTGGTGGGTATTGTACAAAGAGGTAAATAAGGAGCTTTTCAACTAAGTGAAACTATTTTTAAGAAGTCCAAGCTAAATGCTCAGCTGGCCCTATACAAGCACTTGCATGCTCTTTGTAAACTTTAAATTAAATGTTATTGTTCATAAATTAAACTACATTTATTTGCATACAGTGGTACGCATTGCATTTCTAATCTCCTGTTACTTATTGTACTTGTTTGTGTAAATTCCTATGAACCTTTGTATCTTTTTTTGTTATTGTTTTGCCGTTTGGTCAAGTAACAGCTGAATGCAGTCTTGCTCAAGCTCTGTAATTTGGTTAACAAAGAAACAATAAATTAATTCAGATATGAGACAGAAAGAAATCATTAAGCCCCAAACTCATCATATCTTCACCTAAATTCTGAACTGTCTTTGCTTCAGGAAAAAGTTGCCTGAAAAAACATCACAATGGGTGCAATTTCCTTCTGTCTACCTGTCCCAAATTATTAGAAATGATAACCCTAAAACTATTACTATATTCATACAGATATGTGTGACTATGTCACTATGCCACTGGCTTTGTTAGTATTCTTTCTTCTTGTCTGTAAACTTAGATTTGTTGCCAGCACGAGAACCAGATGGTAAAATGGAATTTTTTCAACGTGGTTAGACTTAAGCACCTATCCTTCAACCTTATAAAGAAACTACAGTAAGCTATCACTCTGGATGGGGATTTATGTATTGTAGATCACCTTAAATCTAACAAGTATCCTAGTCTATACGGAGTCTTTTCTAAAGGTGTATCTGATTTTATTAGAGCTTTCCCAGCTTTCCCATTCTATTCAGAACTGGGGCTTTACATATTGGTGTCTGAACCAAATATTGTTCTTTCAACAAGCCTTTGTTGGCTCTTTGACAGGCTAAAAATGACAGACCTCTTCCTTTTACTAACTTAATCCAGTTTAGCAAATAGACTCAAGTTTACTGACTTTGTATTTGCGTATCATTATTGATTCATGACATTTGATGGAGTAGACTATATTTTTTTTAATTAATGTTTATGAAAAAGGATTTTCAGGATTCCTTTACATATTCTGTTAAAAGTCACTATGGAAATTCTTCTTCTTTATCTGGATCAGTAACACACAGAAACAATAACAAAACTAAAAAAACAAAGCACACTCATCCCCACACCAACTAATTTCCACGGATTTATTAATATTCAGTAAGCGCTTTCGTCACTACAGAATAAGGGATTTCATCATTATCTACCAGGTGTTGAAGACTGCAGTGCACTACCCTAATAAACCTGCTGTTCAGCCGTTTTTTCCTGTTTGACACTATCTGTTCGTTAATTCAGAGGACTAAGGCTATGAGCTGTTAATGAACTACTTCCTGTGGTACAAAGTTCGATTCCCTCAGCCTTCATTTGCTTACTGTGTGATCTTAAGCAAGTCACTTAACCCACAGCACTTTGGAGCAATTGGGGTTTTGGGCTAGCCTCCTCAATGGTCTCCTGGACCTGTATTCTTCAGCTGTGAGATTCTGAAGGTTGCTATCTTACTGTCATTTTGCCATTGGTTCATTGTCTCTGTTTGTTGAAAAAATGTGTTATCTGTCACTGGATTGTTGCTGAGACATCCTGCATTATTAAAGTTTTATAAAAATTGATTGTTTGGTATCATTGTCACCTTCGTTGAGTTCTGTGCTTTAGTCATCTTTGGTTACGAGTGGAATTTTGATGGAAGACTGTAATCACTGACTCAGTTTTGGTGCCCATGTTACATACATGCATACAAATATTTAAGCACAGGCAATAATGCCTTTCTAGCCTGTCAAAATACCAGAACAGTTGTTCCCATAAAAAGGGTCCAAGCTTCTCTTAAAAATATCTACACTAGTATTTGCTTTAATGTAATTTGGTAGTCTATTCTATGCATCAGCTCCTCTCGCAGAGAACCAGTTAGTTCACTTCTGATTCCTATGCAATCTTTTACATAGGTTGTCTGATGATTCTCTATTAGTTTTTGATAACCTCAAGCATTCACAGAGGTAGCTGTCTCTAAATGCCCTATATACCTGAATAAGATCCCCTCTTAAATATCTATGAGACACTGTGCAAGTTCAGATATTTTAGTATTTCATAATAACTTAAATTTTCACACCCATGGATGCCCTTGGTATATTTCTGCTGTACTCTTTCCAGTTTACTCATGCTTGTTTTCTTATAAGGTTTCCATATTGTTATTCCATACTCAAATTTGGGTCTAATGTGACTAACAAACAATGACTTCATCATTTCTGATTTCCTAGACTTTATAAATCTTTTTATACAACCTATAGTTCTGTAACTATTATTAACCAATTGGTTGATATGATTAGAAAAAATTCAAAGCTGGGTCTACCAATATACCCAGGTCCTTAAATGAAATGACCATTTCAATTACTGTGTGCTGTATTAAGTATTTACCTTTCAGTTTATACCTCCCAAATCTCATTTGCATAGTTTTTGATGTATTTATCTGCATATTTTTCTCCTGCGCCCATATGGTCAAGTTAGTCAAATTCTTTTGCAGACATGCCCTATCTGTAACACGTGCAGTCAGTTTACCTATTTTCAACTCATCTGCATACAGACTGTAGAACACCTCAGATTAGAAAGATAAATTTGAAAGATACAATATAAACATGTATGAGCCTAGGATAATGTCATGTGGATCACCCTGACTGTAACCTCAAATTTCACCTGTCCAGTTTGCTGTATGATGCTTTGCTCCATATAAATTTCTTTTGTTACCCCTTTTATTCTATTGTCATGACTGAGTCTTTTTCTAAATGACTATAAACCTTGTCAGCAACAGTTTATGCATCATTGCAAGGCAAGTTATTGGTCTTAGTTTTAAGGACAACTTGCAGGTTCACTCTTAAGGAGGAATATCGTTTTTCCTGTTGTTAACCAGGTCAGTGTCTGTTCAGGATGAGCATATAAGTAGTTCTTACTCAGGGCTAAATCTTTGTGTAAAAATGTTAATACTTTTAGCCAGAAGTTAGGTACTGCATCAGAGCCTGGGTTTTTCCAGTTAGGAGCTTTTCTTAATTTTGTTCCAATTTCTCTGGCTGTTACTTCATCCCATTTCATATCCTGTTCATTCAAACTTCTCACTGTTTGTTTTACTTATTCTATCCATTCAGCATCTTTGTTATGTTCCACAGGACCTTCATAGATATTTCTTCAAAATGTGTCTATTTCTTCTTTTTTGGTGGTGTTTCTATTCCTTTTGCTTTGTTTCCCAATTCTCTATAAAACATTTTGGGTCATCAATGAATTGCTTATTTTGTACTTTTCATTTTAACTTATCTGCATATTTTATTGACAAGAGTAATTAGCCTGGGTGTCAGTTTTCCCAAAAGCCACTATAATGCATTTCTTAGTACTGAGTTTTAATCCGTGACTTTGGCACCAGTCATTTGTCTGTGTCAGACTCTCTTGTAAAATATTTGGGTCATAGAGGGAATCTGTAATAGCTCCCAATCTACAGTCAACTGTGAATTTAACTTGGTTAGCCAAAGTCCCTTGACATTAGCCTTTGCCTCCAAGAAGTATATGCAAAATAGGAGCAGTCCCAGCATGGAGCCCTGAGGTACCCCACAGATGACCAGTTTCTTAGTGGTGGTGGCCTCACCAGTCCTGACTTTCTGGATCCTGTCTGTGAGCCAGCTGGCAATCCACCAAGTTATGTAGGAGTTTATGCCCTGTTCAGTGAGGTTGTCAACTATATCAAAGTGAAGTATTGTACTGAATGCCTTAGCCAGATCCAGATAGGTGGCATGCACCATTTTCCCCTCATCCAGTGCCTTGGTGACCTTCTCAAAGAAGTCTATTAGGTTTAGTAGGCATGACCTTCCCTTGAGAAAGCCAAACTGGGTTGGGTCCAGTGTATGAAGGTGCCTATGTCTTTTTTTTAATACTTTCCATGTTAATTTGTTCCATGGCTTTGCATATTAGACTAATCAGACTGTTGGGTCTGTGGTTTCCAGAGTCAGCTGCTGGTCCATCCTTGTGAAGCTTTATAACAATTGTAGTCCTCTATTCTAATCATATAAAGCCTGTTTTTAGGATATAGTTAAAAAATGACTCAGGTGGTCCTGATAGGTCATGTTTCAAGCTATTTAGGAGGCATCCTGAGATGTTGTTGGGGCCCATTGAGGCTGTGTTTTTTGGCTTTAGGAGGTACCACCAGGACCTGCTACCTATTAGTAGTTGGAGGGTTATGTTAGTAGGTATTTCATGGGGGAAATAGGGAGGAGTGGGGGATGAAGTTAAAGCTGAATTTGTCAGCCATCAAATTCACTATGTCACCCTGCTCAGTAAAGTTGGCACCACTGACCACCAATATGGCACACTGCTGTATGCTGCATTTGACCTTTTGGACATAGCTGTAGAAAGCCTTGTGTTTGCCTTTAGCCTGTGAAGCTATCTTGACTTTGCATTGGCCTTGTTGGACTTAATTAGTCCACTTAGTTTCCTACTTAGTTTAATTGAGGACCTACTATCATTATGAGAGTTGCTCTTTCTGATTTCAGCCATGCCTTTTTTCTTTTTTAACATACCTGATTAAGGTTAGGATTCCACCAGTGTGGTTTGTTTATAGAGTTTGTTTTGGGGTTGCTTCTAGTAGGTACATCAGTCTCTATAAAACTATTTACATAGTTGTATAGGGTTTTTATGAACAATTTCTCATAGGTTGCTGTGAACTCAGGGTTGGGGGGGGGCACTGAATTGTGACAAACTATCACTTAATAGGCTGTAGTTTGGTATGGAATAGTTCCTAACTGTTACAGGGTTTGCTGGGGTTACCTTGTACCGTACATTTGAACCTCTGGTGGGCATACGTACTGTCTGTTCAAGGGTATTTGTGGTAATAAAGTCCACAAAGCTTTGTGCCTGTGAGTTTCAGGCAATGTATGTGTCCAAGTCTATAGAGGGGTAGTTAAAGTCGCCCATGAATAGGGTATTTGATTTAATGGTGAGTGTTTCCAGTAGGTCTAGGTATGAGCTATGGGATTCTAGAGGCATAAAGAGTTACCCATAGCTTGCTAGGATATGGTATGGGACTTTGTCTATGGTGATTTGCAAGTGGATAAACTGCTGGGCTTTGTTTGGCCTATTTAACCAACCTAGAGTTATACTTGTTGCTAATACAGATTGATACGTCTGTATTTTGTGTCCCGCTCTGTGAAATTTATGGTCTAAATGTGTGGAAGTCATTGAAGCCTTGTGAGGGTGGAGTACTTTCTGTAGATTTAAACCATGTCTCAGTAACAGCACAGATGTCTGTATTTTCCAGAGTGAGGAGAGCTTGTAGAGTGTGAAGTTTCTTCTTTAAGACTGTAGCATTGAGAAGTAACACCTTTAGATTTGTTTGGGCTTTATTTGCTATGTCAGTATGTTAGTCAATATGGCATTGCCTAAAAGGCTGTATGGTAGATAAAGTTCTGGTGAGTATTTGGAATCCTAGGGGAGACGGGCGTAGACCATCCTTTGCAAAGCACTGTGGTCTGTCAGCCATGTCTTCCCATGCTGATAAATATTGAATCCCCCTGGAAAGACACCATAAACTACGCAAAATATTGAAGTCAGTTATCTTTTGTTCATACTGTGGCATCATCCTTGGTGATGGAAGAATGTTGCTCAATGCAAAGGCACATACCTGCCTGAGACACATATTTAGACTGACCAGTAATGTCTTTCTTCATATAGCCCAGGGAAGTACATCTCAGGTCATGAAATCCCTTGTGGACTATAATAGAATCATACTGGTACCTGCAGTGTAGTGACTTGACAGATCCTGGCTCCAGATATGCAACTAACCATTATCTTTTCCTTGTTCAGTCTGGTATGTAGAATATCTGTGTGTCGTACAGTTGAGTTTCCTATGACAAGGGTCCAGGATAATGTGTTTGCATGCCTTATGGGCTTCTTTGTTGTTGGGCTCTACTGGGTGTAGGCATATGTGTGGTGTTGGCTGTTGTTTTTGGTGAGTACTTTAGAGATTGCAGAGGATAGATATTGCCGTTTAAAGTATATGCTTAGGAGGTCTTTGAGGTTTGGTAAAATTGCTTTTTATTGCCTCATCATAAGTTTGTCTATGTGTGTGGTAGATATAGTGCGTGTTTTCTTAACAACCTTGTTTGTATGCAAGATATTTGTCTCCAGTGGAATTGTTTATGTGCATCTCTCACATACTTTGTTTCTTTGAAGATTAATGGATTCTTTTTTAGGTGATGTCCCAAAGACAAATCTTCCAACATAAAAGATCTGTCAAAAAGCAGATTGAAGGTCATGCTGCTTAACACTAGGAGCCTTAACCTGAAAATGCACTCACTGGAAGCTCTCCTTGCACTGGAAGATGCTGAAGTCTGTGCGGTCATGGAAATTTGGTTCAGGACTGCGGTGAGCACCCCTGCTTACCAGGCTATACCTTTTTCCACACATTTCGACCCCAAAATAGGTCAGGAAGACTAAGGGTGGTGGAGTCTCTGTCTTCATTAAGAACAGGCACACCTCCAGACTGGTTCGCCAGCATGATGCACTGGAACTATTCCAGGTGCAACTGACAATTGGCAAGACACCCATCAAAGTTATAGCCAGCTATAGACCCCCCCTCCATGACTCATGGCATCCATTCCTCTTACCTGGATCTACTCGACTCCATCATGGTACCCCCAACACCCTGATCCTTGGTGACTTCAACTACCCTACCATAGACTGGGTGAACTATTCCTGCACTAATGCACTCACTCAATGATTCCTTGACTTCATCAGTTCTAATTCAGTAAACCAGCTTGTCTCATCCCCCACTAGGGGAGATAACATTCTGGACTTAGTTCTCACCAGCGTGGGTGACTGCTGCACCACTCCCATAGTATGTTCCTCCCTGGTAAGATCAGATCATCAGACTGCCTCATTCAAAGTTTGTATCCCTCCCACCCTCCCAGCAGTAATCAAGCAAAAATCTTCTCAAAAGATGATTACAACCTCCTAAGGGAGGGTATCAGCAGCTTCACACCACCACCACCCCCTCAGAGCCAACCTGTTAGCAGATAGGTTCAGTGCAAACTTCACCCCCCTGTCCACCCCAAAGGCCCTTTTGACATCTCCGATACTTGTTCTGCATCTCATATCTCCATAGATCAAGTGTTAAAGGCCCAATCCAAGGCAAAGAACACAGTTTCCATGGGACCTGATTGTATCCCAGGCTGTATTCTGCACCATCTCCATCAAGAACTGGCTTCCCAATTGAGCACTCTATTCAACCACACCCTAAGTATGGGCTTCATTCCAGCAGAGTGGAGAACTGCCATTGTCATCCCCTTGCACAATAGTGGTGCCACTACAGACCCTGGAAACTATCACCCCATTAGTTTGACAAGTCTAATCTGTAAAGCCATGGAGCATATTATTATGGCTCTCATAAACAAGACATTGGCAATCTCCAAGCACTTGACCTCACCCAGTTCAGATTCATCAAAGGCAGATCTTGCCAGTTGAACCTGGTTGACTTCTTTAAGACTGCCACCAAGGCCCTGGATGAGGGAAAGTCAGTACACACAGCTTACCCTGACTTGGCCAAGGCCTTTGACACAATCCCCCCACTTGGGCATCATTGAGAAGCTAACGCAACTTGGCATAAATCCCTGTCTCATCAGGTGGGTGGCCAACTGGCTCACCGACAGGACCCTCAAGGTCAAAATAGGTGCCTTCACATCTGATAGCAGACCTGTCACTAGTGGAGTTCCCCAGGGATCTGTCCTGGGACACCTACTGTTTGGCATCTACTTCTCAGAGGTCCAGGCAATAACAAAAGGCCTGTGGCTGACTAAGTTTGTGGATGACTGCAAGCTGGGTGCTGTTATTGACTCCCCAGATGATGTTAACATACTGCAAGAGGGTCTCACAGCAACTAATGACTGGTGCCAAAGTCATGGCCTCAAGCTAAATGCAAAAAAAGTCTCATCATACCATTCGGCAAAAACATGGCCCCTACTGATTACCACATCAATGGAAACCCCCTAAACATACAATCTGTGATGAGAGACATGGGCACTCAGGTTGATAACAATCTCACATTTGACCATCATATAGCGGCAGTGGTCAGAAAAGCCTTTTACTTGGTTCATCTCATAAGTAAAGGGATTGCATATAGAAAAAAGGAGGTTATTACTTCTCTGTACTCCTCCCTCATTAAACTAATAATTGAGTACAGTGTCCCATTTGGTATGTACCTCTCCAGACATCTGCACCAACTGGAAAGGCCACAGAAATACCTCACAGAGAGAATCCATGGCCTCCAAAGCCAGTCCTATGTGGACAGGCTCAAATCACTGTCATTATACTCGGTATTGTACAGATTGCTCAGACGTTATTTGTGTCTCACTTGCAAGGCAAGGCTGCTCCAGCTTCCTGTGGTAGGCAGTACAAATATTGTATTGCTCTTTTCATGCAGAAAGAGAAAAGGCACATCAGACAACTGTGCAGTTGTAAAGCAAGATCAATTCTATGGCCAGAGTATTGCAACGCTCTTATGTGTCCCCTCTGCATTTGTTGCCATCGTGAAACAGAAAAGTCATCCATTTATATATTAAGATGCATCAGGTGGTGTGCAGGAACCATAAGATGATGAATCATAATCCCTTTGTCCTACCCCATAAAATGTCCCAGTAGAAACCCAAATCAAATGGAGTTCACATATACCATTATGTACCCCTACTACCACCCCTACCTGTCAGTGAATCTCCACACAGTAGCTTACACATATAGCTAAGCTGATCTTGATCACACCCTGCTAGTAAAAAGAATATTGCCCAACATAAGAAAAAAAAAAGAAAGGAAAAAAAATATCCACTTACAATACCATTCAGGGTACTGTTGTTTAACCTCCATTTCTTAGGTGTGGAAATCTTCAGCTAACCTCCACTTTCCAGGCATGGTGATCATCACAGTTCCTGTGCTGCAGGATATCATCTATGTTTTACATTTTTATTTGATTCATTTTTATTAACTGGGTAAGGCCACTGGGCACAAGTGACCCTTTTCAAGACCAACCCAGGAGTGCTATCTGGTTAAATGACTTGCTCAGAGTTGCATAGAAGGCAAATAGAGATGGAAGTAATCAACCCTTTTGTCCACGATGACAGGAATCAGCTTGTTAACAGCTCAGAGTCTTAATCAACTGCATTGATTGTGAGATATAATGATGCCTGCACTATTCTCTTGTCCTTGAAATGTCCTTGTCTGGTCATGCAAGGAGTCTACTTTCTTGAAAGCACAACCATAGGGCACAGTACACAGTCCCTGAACAGGCTGTGAAGGAGATGATGCATAGTATTGCTCTCCTTCACACTGCTATACATCTGAATAGCTTCATAAAATAGTACCAGTTCTGTGAGAAATACAATGGAAGTCTGTGAATTGAATTAAAATATGATAGCTTGGGTGGCAGTTTTCCCAAAAGACATTATAATGCATTTGTTGGCAATTTTTTAAAACAAGAAACATATTTATAAAATTATTTATTTTACATTTGTTTACCGG
The DNA here is from genome assembly GCF_019279795.1 of Protopterus annectens. NCBI lineage: Eukaryota > Metazoa > Chordata > Ceratodontiformes > Protopteridae > Protopterus > Protopterus annectens. Next base: position 1,130,933,565 of record NC_056730.1, read on the forward strand.
GATAGTCCGACCGGATATATGTCCATTTTCAGCAGAGGCCCGGGGAGAAAAGCTCCAAGTTATTAATTTACATTAGTAACAGATACAAATTTAACAGTTTACAGTCTTCAGTAAAATCACAAAATCAGGTTACATTCATTTATAAACATGGTTGACAAATTAGAATAGGCAACCAGCAGTTTTACACAGATGCAGATTTTTCCAGTAACAAGCTCTTGATAAGCAACTAAGTAAGATCATATACATTTTAGAGACTAGTTGACAGATTTAACTAGGCAAGGTATCCTAATCAGTGGGTAGGAGTTAGTCGGGTTTTGAACAGAGACATTACCAGTGCATTTGAAAGAATAGCTTGAGACTTTTTTGAACTGGGTTAGAGAGGTTTCGAGAGTGAGTTCAGCAGGTAGAGTGTTCCAAATTTTGCCTACAGTTAGCAAATAGAGAGTCACCAGCCACGTTTTTGCTTTTAGATGTTTGAACCAGCAGTTTATTGGCAGAACTAAGTGACCTCAGGTTGCTGTAGGGGTTAATGATCTTGTTTAGTGCACGTGTCTTATCGGGGTGGTTACAAATTATGGGGGCGATTATAAGTTGGTTATATTGGAGTAGACTAGTCCATTCAAGCCAACCTAGTTGAATTAAGTTGAGACAGTGGTGGGTCCTGTAGGCCATACCTGTAGAAAATCTAGCAATATGGTTGTAACAGCTAGCGAGTTTGCTAAAAGTGGTTTTATTCAAGTTAGTGAATATGGGGGAGGCATAGAGAAGGGCAGACAGTAAGTGGGAGCGAGCAATAGAAACTCTAGCGAATGGAGTGAGGAAAGGTTTGATCCTATAGAGGAAGCCCAGTTTTTTGTTAATGGTTTTGATAGTTTGATTGACATAGGTATCGTATTTTAGGGTATTGTCAATTGTGACCCCCTAGGAGTTTGGTGTGCAAATCTGGGGATATCAGTGTGCCATTATTGGATTTTATAGTAAAGAATGGTGAGGAAGACTTGCAAGTGGGGGAAAAATAAGCAGCTTAGTTTTGTTGGGGTTTAAAATAAGCTGACGTTTTGCAAACTATTTTTCAAGAATATTGAAAGTATTCTGGGTTAGTGTCATAAGATCAGCTGGGGAGGTAGCTGCACAGATTAAAGTGGAGTCATCCACATATTGAATGCAGGTAGCCTTGGGAGTGACTGTAGGTAGGTCATTGACAAAGACTGAGAAGAGAAGTGGTCCTAGTATGGAGCCTTGGGGAACACTTAGTGTGATGGGTAGATGGGTGATAGTGTATTCTGCCATAGTACTGCTTGTTGTCATCCGGTCAGGTAAGATTGGAAACATTTCATCGCACAGTTATTTAGTGAGAGTGTCCTTAGGGTGTGGATAAGTAATTGGTGGTTGACCATATCACATGCCTTGCAGAGATCTAAGAAGAGGGCTGAGGTGAACTTTTTATTGTTTAGGTTGTGATTAATGGAGTTAGAGAAGGATAGGAGGGCTGAGGTGGTGTTGTGGTTTGGCCTAAAGCCATGCAGAGAGTTGGCCGGTAGTTTATTCTGTGTAAGATAGAGCATAAGTTGCTTATGGACACATTTTTTCATTATTTTGGCCAGTGGTGACAGTATGGCTATTGGTCTATAGTCTGACAGGTCTAGTGAGTTATCTCCTTTATGGAGAGGAATAATGTGGGAAACCTTCCAGATAGAGGGGATGGTGGCTTCGGACAAGTTTCGGTTTATAATAATAGAGATAGAGTATGCAATGGCATCTGCCGCTTATTGTAGATATTTTGGTGGAAGGTGGTTGGCTACTAGAGTAGTGGGTTTTAATTTATTAATTAGAGAACTGATGGTTGATGCAGACACAGGCTGGAAGTTAAAGGAGAGTGGGGTAATGGCTGAGGAAGAATCAGGATTAGAGCAACTGGGAGGCAGTTGGCTAACTAGTGATTGGATGGTCTCTGTAAAGTAACTGTTAAAGGCATTTACAGTTTCCTCAGGGGATTTTAGGTTACAAGCTGATGGGGTAGGAATGGAGGACTGTCCATTGTGGAGTAGTTTGTTTATTCCTGCCCAAAACTTTTGAGGTTTTTTCTGATGTTTTAAAGTAGGCTACAGCATCGTCCAGTGGAAGATGCTTTAAGATGGACCAATTGCATGCTTTGAGTTCGGTCTGAAAATTAGTGGTGTTGAAGCTCTTATTGTTTCTAACAGATTTATAGGTAATTTGGTGGAGGTCGTCTGCTTTATGCTTGATGATGTGAGTAAGTGGTCACTCATATCATCTGGGAGGGTACCAGAATTGTACAGGTATGGGTGGTTGTTAAGAATCCAGTCCAGGATACTATCTTTGTTATTGGGTTTGTTTATTCTAGTGGGTGAGGATATGAATTGTGTATAAACATGAAGGTTTACATGGGTTGTGGGTGATTCAGAGGAACAGTTATTCCAACAAATATTAAAATCACCTAACACCATAGTTTCATGGGGTACATACTGGATAACCATTGTAGGAAGTCCTCTAGTGTGTTTGTATTATTACCTGGGGGGATATAAACGCAGACAATGAATATGCATTTAATTTTGTTAAGTTGTAGTTTGGTAATGAGAGTTTCAGCTTTATTAAACAGGGGAGGTTGTTGTGGGGCTAATGTGACATCTAGTGTATTTTTATAGAGTACTGCTACTCCCCCACCTTTCCTGGATGTACGATCTAGTCTAAGGATGTTGTACCCTGGTGGGATAACTTCTTTGTTTTTAGTTCCCGGTTTTAGCCAGGTTTCTGTAAAACATAGCACATCAGGTGAGTAGGCTGCTAAGAGGGCATGCAGATTATGGACCTTGTTGTTTAAACTCCTGATGTTTAGGTGACAAATCAGGAGAGAGTTAGGGAGCATTGTAGTCATCAAAATGTTGGAGGGGGTGATGGTCTGGGAGCTAGTATTTTTGGGTGGGGTAGGACCAGGGTTTGGGGGGATGTCTCCATCCCTTATCAGGCTGTATTGTATGGTAATTACTAATATCAGGGCTTTGTTATTTTTTGATAATATCTGGTTTTGGGGGAGATAAACCTTAGTCTGGTTAATTGGTAGTTTTTAAGAGTGGAGAAGTCAGGTTCGTAGAGAGTTATGAGTTGGTCTGTTTTATTTGAAATTGGAGTAGTGATAGTTTGGGATATGGGGTGGTGAAAGCCTAGGTAGGGCTGATTTTCGTAGGTGGTGAGAAGATATGGAATGAGCAATAGTGGTAAAAGTAACAATATTAGTCTCATTTTGAAAGATAACATAGCACTTGGCTGGGGCATATTGCTTAGGACTATATTTGGCGGAGGAGAGGATTAGGAATACAGAGAGGATTAGTGGCAGGAAGGGGTGGTGGTTGGAAGTAGGAGCTATCTATGATAGATTATGGTAGAGGGTATGTGGTTTACTGAGATTTAAATTTAGCACCACTGGGGGCGGGTGAGATTTGGGGGCAGGGAGGGGGTGCAGAGTGAGCCCGAGCACAGCAAGGGCGAGCAGAGAGAGGCTAATCTAGACCATGAGGTTCCTTATGTGTGTGCCTGCGAGGTAAGGAATTAAAGTCTAATATCTGATCATTTTTTTTAAGTTTTACTGCAGTTGTTCCTTTTGCTTATTCAAATGTATGCTGCAGTTATATGGAATACTTTTGGAGTCAGTTCAAGAGGAATTTCTTAGTTTTAACTAGCGACTGGTGAATCTGGTTTAAGAAACTAAAATACAAAGTTCAGGGAGTCCTAGGGGCTGCTTCCTAGTGCTGTGGACCCACGAAAGTCCAGTGCCTGCTACAGGAGTACAAATAAAGTTTTGATAATAACCTTTATAAGTAGTTTGAGGGACAGGTAGTGTAGCTACCTGTATAGTCCCAGGTAAGTTGAGGTCTTTGATTTTTCAGAGCAGAGCAGTGGGGGGATAAACCTGGCAGAGGGACAGAGAGAAAATGCTTGTTCAGGGTGTTATCACAACGTATTACACTTTATACAATTGTTATAAAGTCACTGAAAACACTTGTGAGTATTTCAAGCAATGAGGTAAACAGACTCAGACTAAATTATAACATATAATATTTTATGATTAAATGCAGTACTCTAGCATTTTGCAGTTAACCAGTTAAGCAATTCTAGTACAAAGTTGCAACACTATTTAATACCAAAATCAGGTTGAACTCATCTTCTTCAGTTACTAACACCAATATGTACAAGAAGGGATAGTCAGCAAACAAACAGAGAGCCAAACTTTACATGTGCTGGATTCAAATCACAGATTAAAGTGACATAGTAAGGCACTTGCAATTACGCGTAGCTATACTGGTATCAGCCAATGATATTTAGCACTTTTATGACCATATATAAGTAATAAAATTCATTGCCACAGTTTTCCACTGTTGTTGTTAAGCAAATTAAGTTACCCATTGATTACTGCACTTACCGCGCTAGGCAGAGACCGGCATCTAGGTCCAGGAGCACTAGAGAAACTAAATATGGCGCCTAGAGTAAGGGGTATTTGTAGCCTCATACATTATCATGTATGACATAGACCATGTTACATTTATATAAATGACAATAAACCATAGTGACACAATCTCAGTTGCAAACATTATACATTCCAAACCATGCCGACGCAATTGTAGCTGCACGTTTAAAATATCCAGTCATTGTTAGTCAGCCATTACATAGCTCCTTCAAATCCTGCCTTCTTTTAAACCTTGTTCCTCCTCTGCATGTATTGATCCCACATTTCCCATTTTTTCCCTATGTGATTTGCTCCTACTCTTTTCTAAATATCCCAGTTCTAGTTGTTTTAACTCTGTTGCTATCTTCACTACTTCTAGTAAAGTTGGTTTCGACTTTGATTTCCAGTTTTTTGGCAGCCATCACAATTAGACTCAGCAAGGTCTTACTATGTCTAGGCAATTCTGATTTGTATCATGGTTAAAAAAAATCTCCCTAGTCACCCCAATTTGTTCACCCAGCATCGTTGACAGAGCAGTCTGCAGGGAATCTTTAAAGAGTGCATTTCTTGGTATTGAGTTTTAGTTTGTGACTTTGGCACCAGTTATTTGTCTGTGTTAAACCCTCTTGTAAGATGTTTGTGTTGGGGAGGAATCTATGATAGATCTCAATTTGCAGTCATCTGCAAATCTGGTCAGTCAAAGACCCTTGACATTAGCCTTTAGCTCTGAGAAGTAGATGCCAAATAGGAGGGGTCCCAGCACGGAGCCCTGAGGTACCCTGCCTGTGACCAGTCTCTTAGTGGGGGTGGTATCACCAATTCTGACTTCCTGGGTCTTGTCTGTGAACCAGCTGACAATCCTGCTTGTTATGTAAAGGTTTATGTCCAGGTTGGTGAGTTTAACTATGCCTGGGTGGGGTATTGTATCAAATGCCTTAGCCTGGTCCAGGTAGGTGGTATGCACCATTTTTCCCTCATTCATTGCATTGGTGACCTTCTCAAAGAAGTCCACCAGGTGTACTAGACATGACTTTCCCTTGACAAAGTCAAACTGGGTTGGATCCAATGTCTGAAGGTTGCCTATGTCTTTGTTGATCATTTTCATGATAATTCATATTATGGCTTGCATATTAGGCTAGTCAGACTAACGGGTCTATAGTTTCTCGGGTCAGTTGATGGTTCACCCTTGTGAAGTGGGATAACTATTGTGGTCCTCCATTATTCTAGTACAAAACCTGTTTTGTGGCTATAGTTGAAATGTGACTCAATTGGTTCTGATAGGTCATGTTTCAAGCTATTTAGGAGGCATCCTGAGATATTGTCAAGTCCCATTGAGGCTGTTGTTTTGTCTTGGAGGGAAGCCAGGACCTGTTCCCTGTTAATAGTTGGGGGGGGGGATCTTCTAGTGAGTATTTCATGGGGGGGGGGGGTGAAGTTTAAACTTATTTTGTCAACTAGCAAATTTGCTGTGTTTCTGTACTCAATGAAGCTGGCACCTTTGACCACCAGTTCAGCACACTGATATATGCTGCCTTTGTGTTTTCAGACATAACTGTAAAATGTGAGTCTACCTTGACTTCATGAGTGTCCTTGTTGGACTTTATTAATCCTCTTAGTTTCCTGTTAATTTAATTATTGAGCTCCTATCATTGTGGAAGAAGTTCTTCCTGATTTTAGCTATGACATTTTCCTTTTGCTGTATACCCTATGAAAGTTAGGATTCCACCAATGTGGTTTGTTTTTAGAGTTTGTTATGGACTTACTTCTAGTAGGTGCAGCAGCCTCTATACAGCCATTTACATTGTTGTACAGGGTCTGTTTGAACAATTTTGCATAGACTGCAGTGAACTCTTGGTTGGGAAGGGCAATGAGTTTTGATAAACTATCACTTAATAAGATGCAGTTTGCTTTGGAATAGTTTCAACTGTTACAGGGTCTGCTGGGGTTACTGAGTTGATTCTTATTTCAAAGAAGACAGCTTTGCAGTCCAACCTCACCAGTGAGGATGTAACATGGGAGGGGGGGGGGGGATTAGTAGTACAATCCTATATTGTTAAGTAACAGGTCAAGTATGTTTTAACCATGGTGGGTGTACGCAGTATTTGATCAAAAGTATTTGTGTTAATTCTTCTTCTTCTTCTTTCGGCTTTTTCCCAGTTAGGGGTTGCCACAGTGGATCACCTATCTGCTCATGATTGGCGGTGGGGTTTTACTGTGTCGAGTTGCCAGCCCGGCACCCAACCTTCTACAGAAGGCACACATGCAAACACTCACACCTAGGGCCAATTTAGAGTGTCCAATCCACCTACAGCTTGTCTTTGGGATGTGGGAGGAAACCGGAGCACCTGGAGGAAACCCACGCGACCACAGGGAGGACATGCAGACTCTGCACAGAAGGCACCCCAGCCGAGAATCGAACCGGAGAACCTTTTGCTGTGAGGCGGTAACGCTAACCACTGCACCACCGTGGCCGCCCATAAGAGTATTTGTGTTAATAAAATCCAAGAATCATTGTGCCAGTGTATGTTTCCAAGCCTATAGAGTGGTAGTTAAGGTCTGCAATGAATAGGATATTTGGTTTAATGGTGAGTGTCTCCAGTATGTCAAGGAATGAGCTATGGAATTTCAGGGACATAGTGGGTGACCTATAGCTTGCTAGGATATGGTATGTGACTTTGTCTATGATGATTTGCACATTGATAAATTCCAGGGCATCATCCAGTTTAACCATCATAAAGTTATTCTTGTCGCTAATACAGACTAAGATTCCTCCACCTTTTTTCTCTGTCTATACAACTGATGGTCTAAACGTGTGGAAGGCACTGAAGCCTTGAATAGCCAGAGTACTTTCTGTGTTTTTGAACCTTGTCCTGGTAATGACACAGAGGTCTATATTCTCCAAGGTGAGGAGAAATTGTAGGGTGTGGAGTTTCTTGTTTAAGGTCCTAGCATCGAGAAGTAACACCTTTAATTTTCTTTGGATTTTATTTGCTATGTAGGTAGGTTTGTCAATTTGGCATTACCTAAACAAGGTTCTAAGGGGGGCAAAGCAATTTAGTTAGCTAACCATGTTCTCCCAAGCTGAAAAATATTGAATCCTCCTGATAAGACATCAGAAAATAAGCCAATTATTAAAGTCAATCATCTTTTGTTCATACTGTGGCATCATCCTTGGTGAGGGTAGAATGCTGCTCAATGCAAGGCACATACTTGCCTGAGACACAGATTCAAAGAGATCAACCATGTCTGTCTTCATATAGTCTGGGGAAATATGTCTCAGGTCATTAAGATCTACGTGGTTTATGATAGAATCATACTGGTACCTGTGGTGTAGTTACCTGAGTGCATGTATAACTTGCTGGATCCTGGCTCCAGATAAACAAGTACCTTTATCTTCTCATTTTTCAATCTGGTGAGACTGGCATCTGTGTTGTACAAGGAAGTCCCCTAAGACATGAGTCCTTGGTAATGTGTTGCCTTGTCTTATGGGTATTGCTCTTGGGGCTCCACTGGGTGTAGGCATATGTGTGATATTTGGTGTTGTTGTTGGTGAGTGCTTTAGAGATCTCTGAGGATTGGCATTGCCATTTATAGGCTTAGGAGGTCTTTGAGGCATGGAAAGATTGCTTTTTATTGTTTCAGCATAGGTTGGCCTATGTATGTGGTAGGCACCACATATGGTACACGTAGTGTGTGCATTCTTGACAACCTTGTTTGTATGTGAGATTTCTCCTCCAGTGAAATTGTGTATGTGCACCTATTGCATACTGTTGTTTGTTGCTTTAAGAATTAAATGGCTGTCTGTGAACATGATACAGTTGCTACATTGTCAAAGGATGCCTTTGTCTACCAACCTGGCTATGGAGATATTTTGAAATTATATAGCCATGTTGTCCAGACCTGTATATTGGAGGCCATGACTTGGGTTATACAGAGGTCTCCTTAGGTGGTCTCTGGGGTTTGGCACTAGACTAGGTTAGATTGTGCTAAGATCTGATAGCAGTGCCGATTAATGTGCTGAAGACAAGTTGTAATAAGAGAAGTTTATTCAAGTGTAATACTGGTTTGCTGGGTGGGCACTTGGTATTATGTATATATGGAAAACAATGGGTGGGAAATTACTTAAATAGGTTACACAACCAGCAATAGCAATGAAAGAGAGGAGAGAGAGACTTTGGAAGTTATATTACCATAAGGGGCAGAATCCAGAAACACAGCCTTTTAAAGCCACAACATCAGAAAGGGAGAGATAGGAAAAATTCAAACTGGGGCTGTAGTCCTATGGTTAGAATTTCAGAATCTTTTAGCTTAATGTCTGAGTAGGAGGTGGAGCCCACTCTAAGAGCAGGGGAAAAAACAGTATCAAGATAAACAGTAAAGCACTGGAATGCAACTTTAAGCAGGTATATACAGCTTTAAAAAGTACTGAAACACAAATCGTGGAGCAGAATTCACAATACTGCCACTACTGTAATCCTACCACAGACTAATGCACCAGACTATGCAGAAGTTTTCCAGCAACACTAAATGTATAAGATGCAGAGTAGAAGCATTGAGTATACTTGCATACCATATCAAATATGGCTTCACAAGCAGGATATTGGCACATCACACTCTAATGCACTGCATTTTCCTGTGCACCATCCGTATTCAGTGCCATGATCTACAAAACATGGTCATGTTATCAATAATCCACGGAAACATGATTATGTGGGGATCACATGAAAGGCAAGATTTCCTTATTTGTGGTGTTAAAACAGTGTTTATAGAAATATGACATGCAATTCTGTACTTTACAAATGTTCTAGCATAGCATTATATGTCACATTTTATTATCGTCAGCATATTATGTGATCTCATACACATAACACCATGTACGTGTGACCATTACCTTGTCAAGTTCGATATGGAGTTTTAACTATCTCAGCAGAGATACAAAAGTAAGGCATGCACTGTAAGACCCAGAATTTTCTGGAGCTGCCTATTCCTTTTGTGTTTGATATTGGAGAATCTAGAATCAAACAGAACAAAATTAGACTAAAACATACCCTGCACACATGGCAGCTAGAGTTACATCTGTGTCACTCACAGTTTGGATTAGGTCATACAATTGCTCTCCATCCTCTTCGGCAAACCCTCTTTAAGAGTTAACGGAATAATCGGCACTTTTACCTAAAGACTTGGAACGGTAGGTATATTCCATTGCCTTACAGCACAGCTTGTCTGCAGTACATGTAAAATATGAGTATATCTGAGATGGATCACAATTATGTCATAAACAAGCTTCATGTGTACCATATGCTCAGCAGTATTCTATGATTCCCACCCTGCTCATCCATCAGTGCTTGTCTCTGCTGGGACTATTGAAGTAGACCCAGATGAATCAAAAGCAGATATTTTCAGCAGTGCTGTACACCTGGGTTTATGGCAAGGAACTACTTCTTAAAAAAGATGGAGACCCAGACCGAGACTGGATGAAGCCAGAAAAAAGTAGACCAAATATAAGCAAATCTAAGATATTTGCAGTACTGTAGTGAACACAAGCAAATCATACATGTATTATGCATAGATTAGCGACATACTTCAGTGTGGGATCTGCAATGTTATCTTTTCCTTCTGAATCACTGCATAGCCAGTCATTTGTTGAATATTCATTTTTGTGTCTTCTTTGTTAAGGTAGTAACTTGTCTAGGCACTAGGGACTTTACTGAGGCTGATTCATAACAGGACAGTGCTGATGCATTATTACAATATTCTGAGTGAACCATGTAGCATCAAAAGCAATGCAAGAAAGCAGCTTAGTGAAAGAGTTCATCAAAAATGATGGTCGGGATGAACTGAGGGCCAAGATGTGCATTTAGGATTTGTGGAAGATGAGCATCTTGATAAATTAGTCACTTTAAATAAAAAAAGCTATCCTAACAAACATGACAAGAGCAGAATCCCTATGCTCAATCAGAAGTTGGCCTTTTTCTAAGATGATATTTCATATGTGGCAAGCATTAATGTTTGTGCCTACCAAAGACCTGACAAGAACTAAAAACTTAGTTACAGATGTGTGAAATGATCATAAGGAGCTCTACTGGAGAACTGGTAGTTAAAGTGTGAAATGGTCATAAGGAAACAACATAAATCATGTTGGACTTGATAAAAATATATTGTTTCGACAAACAATGTCAGAAACCAGAGAGGATTAAGGCTATGAACTGTTAATAAGCCACTTCCTGTGATACAAGGTTTGATTCTCTCAGCCTTCATTTTCCTGCTGTGTGACCTTGTGCAAACCATTTGACCAGACAATACATTGGGGAAATTGAGAATTTGGGCTAGGCTCTTCTGTGGTCTCCTGTAATGCATGTCAAGTAACTCATGACTGTAAGTTAGCTACACTGTTCTATAAACCTGTCGCTTTGTAGAGCTTAGGTACTCTTTCACCTGTTATCATGCAGCATGCTTCTTGTAATATTGTTCTGTAAAGCAAGCATATATTATAATCAGCATTGTCCTGGTCTTTTAGTTATATTTCTTTAATGTAAGTGTAGGAAAACTATAAATATCATTACTCGTCTAACAAAAGTGATAGATGACTAAGATAATTACCCAATTAAAAATTGATTTCAACTTTACCTCTTTCTGTATTACTCAGACATTGTTGTTAGCTTTACCAAGACTAAAATAAGCATCAAAGATACTGCAGTGAAATATGTTAGATTTTTAATATCTCTTCTTCGTAGGTTTCTTGGGATGCTGACCAAATAAAACTGTGCACATGAAGTACAAACAGTAAATGTGGTGACTGTATGTCATTCACTCTGAAGTGGTGATCTGCATAAATGTAGTATTTTAATGCATGAACTTTATGAAGTAAGATTATGTAACTCTTGGTTATTTACTTAGTTTAAATTTCTGTTTATCATTCTGATTTGTGTTTATTTTGACTATACTTATCTAGGTTTGTGTCTCTGGCTGCAAGGAGTATACTGGATCATTCTACTCACCCAATCATCACATAAAGTACAAAAAATAAGTATATCAGTCGATTGAGTTCCTAGTAGCTTATCTATGAACTAGTTGTGTGCTAATGTAAGTAACTACGTTAGCTATTCCACATAACCCACTACATTACTACTAACTGTTATGACGCCATGTATTTCTAAACCTCAACATTTTTTACTAAGAACACTTTTTAGAGATTTCCAGTTCTAGTAATTATACATATCTGTATTTTCATATTGCCATGTCCAACTTTTCCTATCAGTTTTAGTCTTCTCACCTCCTACATTTGATGAGACCTCATTCATTCATCATTCAGCTCTTTTGCTATCTACTACCGCATTCTTGCTTCATAGTTTTTGTTTATAACTTAAATAAAAAGCACCACTCAAAGATTATGTTTGATAACAGAAAACATTATTTAAATATATATGAAACTGAACACTTTAAGTTAAACAACTAGCCCTACTTCATGAATGTATTTACAAGTTGCAAGATAGTATTTTACGGTGCACTGAGCAACTCCCTTTGTTCTTTGTAAACAAATGTGAGACAAGCCATGACCGTGTTGTAATGCACATTGCATGAGCATAGTGCCCAGCTATGTAGTTCTCCCAGATTACTCCACAAGCCAATCCTTTGCCTGAAAGAGAAGAAGATATGGGAGAAATGTCACCTACACCTTGATAACTTTTAGTCTGTACTATTTAACCCCAAATAATATACTCACAAAGAGCGTCTTACTTATTCTTTTCCATGGAAATCATTTATTTAATTTACTGATAGCTCAGTTATTTATCAGACTTGCTACCATAAGAAGATAGTCCCAAGTGCAATTCTTTGAATATTTTCAAGTTGTTAATAGCAAACATTTATCAATGCTGAATATTGTATTGCCCTGAAGTTATATAAGAACATTAGTCCTTAAAGGTGTGTGAAATTATCATAAGGAAGCAACATACATTATTTTGGACTTGATAAAATACACATGTTTTGACAAGAACTGCCAGAAGCCCCAGTAAACAAGTGAAACATATTTTACATGCTTCAGAAAAAAAGGTCATGGGGAGCAACACAGAGCATTTTGCTCTAGATAAAAAGTCAATTATATTGCTTTCACTGCTGTCAGAAACAGTAGCAAAAAAATTAGTCCAAGACTGATGGCTTTATCATTAGGATCTTTATTTGAAAAGCATGTTGCTTTCAGAAGCAATATCAACAGAGCTAGCAAACAATTTAAACTGATGTTGCATGAGTCTCACACACACACACACACACACACACACACACACACACACACACACACACACACGCACACGAAAAATCATGGGAAAATGACCCATAGTATTTTGCTTCTGATGTTAGTTAAGTTGCTTTCACATGCACTGTCAAAAATGCTAGCAAACAAGAGAAACTGTATTTACTCAGGCTGAGCTGAAATGTTCTTGCTTTGCAGTTTGTGATTGTGAGAAAGCAATATACAGCATTTCGATCTTGATTAAAAAATACACTGCTCTGTACAAGCATTGTCAGAAGCCCAAGCAAACAACTGCTACAGATCCAAGCAGTACAGCATCAAATACATTGACAGATTTATTAGCATGCAGCATCAATGACAGTGATAGTCTTCTTTGAGTATGTTGAAGGTAAGCAATAAAATCAGCTTTTATCTATGGGCAGGTATTACAGTATAAAGTTCAGAACATCTATACTTGCAGTACCTTGCTGGAAATGTTCTAAATGTTTTTTCTCATTTGTATGAACAATTCTTGTTACTCAATCAGTGTGTTATGCTCGCATGTGAACATGTTGGTGCAAAAATTAGGAACTACAGACCAACTCTGAACAGCAAAGGCATGCAGACTGAGAAGGCTAAAGGTCTTATTGTGCATTTACTGTTTACTACTCTGATTGTGTACCATTTATTACTCTTCACTTAGAACTATGCATATTTGCATAACTAGAATTGTGCCAAACTAGTGTGGTTGCTTGCATATCTAATGAGGTTTTATATTACTGCATATATGGCTTTGTACCTCTGGAGAATCATTTTTTTTGCAAGAATCCTTTCTAAACAAGTCATGTTATTTGTATTTTGCTGCAAAGATTATTTTAGCTCTTGGCATATTTTCTTGCCTCTTAATTATTATGAATCATATTAGCATGTGTTTCTTTTTCACTAGTATTAAAATGCAGATAATGTATACTAAAATGTTATTTATAGAAGAAAAAAGGAAAATGTACACACAAAGTTTGTTCTGCTCTTTCATCATAAAACTACAGATATGGATACAAATATTTCGGATATAAAAGTAATGGTTCAGATGAGGCTAATTTTAAGAGTCAATCTAATTTAAAGAAATATGGGTTTGAATTCCAACCACAGCACCTCCATTCAGCCTTACATACATATAGAGATGTAATCTGCTCTGCCTCATAAGCCCTAACACTAATGTTTCATAATATAACCTAAAATGAGTAAATCTATCTTCATTATCAGCAATATTTTTCTTCATTTTCTCATGTATTGTAGTTACACCCATAGTTATCTGTGGAATGACATACATTTATTGCTGACTGTTTAGGAATAAGTGATTTAACTCAGTTTTATCATAATCATTAGCGGTCTGGAGTTCTGCTGTGGTGACCCCTTACTGGGGAAAAGCTGAAAGACAAACAACAACAACCCTTTATCTCTTTTATTTAATGGGATGCAGGCATCTTACATAAGAATTTTAATTCACACATTTTGCCTACACATAGTTGACCATAAGTTGCCCCAATGGTCTTTCCTCAGGGGTCTACTGAATCTGACTTAGTCTCCCCAAACTGATCCTGACCCATTCTCCAGGCTGATGAGGAGATCAAGATTTGCTTAGGGAGCAGTGTCATACCACTACCAAGGAGTTTTTCTCCCAATCCCCTCCTCCTGTGTGTGCCCATAGTGTACAGTCCCAGGACTGGTGTGCAATAGATTCTGTAGTGTATAGTGAAAGCCTCATGTATGACTCAGACAGAGCCCTCCCCCCTACAGACAACATCCCCACATGTCCCTGGCCTGCAGCACAGAATGACCATGATGGTACATCGGAACATGTTCGACCGCCCTCAAGATGGGCATGCCCATCCTCCAAACTTGCACTGTCATGTGCCTGAACTGCTAATAGACCTTGGGTCATCCAGACATAATTAGGGCTTTATCCCTGTATGACCATCAGTGCAGGCACAACTTCATTGACGAGCTTCTGGAAAGATGAGTTGTTAGGAAATTACATGTCAGAAAATGAGAAGGTCTCTTAAGTTACAGCTGGGCACTAAACTATTGTGTAAAAACTCATTCAGTACTGCTTTCTGTTTTAAATATGTGCAAGTCTAAATTCTGAAAATGCACATGTCAGTATATAGGATATAGTCTTTTTGTCATGGGGCAACTCATTGAGAGGCTCATAGTGGAGTTTTTCTCATCGAATGTCTCACACATGTAATGAATAAAGTTGTCAGCTCTCATTTTATTATTGAACTATTCCCCTTTCTCTCTATTACTGCAGTCTAGGAGTTAGTGTCAAGGTATTTAGGAGATGATGTTCCCCACATGAGGAGTGCAGGGTGGGGGGGCTTGCAGCTCCTGGGAAAAATGCTTATTTTTGTGTTTTATTACATGTTGACTATTTTGGCAGTAAGTGAAGATATTGAACTCTTAATGATCTTGTGCTGCCTTGTAAAATAATAGACCAGATCCAATATACATATATCATGGAATTATTCATGCAACTGTGGTGTTGCCATATTTCAAATAAAGGAGTCCAACTGTCATTTTTAAGTTCATAGGTTCATAGGGAGGTACTAGGCTATCTGCCCGAGGGCATTTATAAGCCTGGCCAGATTGTTTCGGCTTTCGCCGCCCCATTGATTAATTAACTGATCCTCTAACAAGCAGAGCCAATGAAGTGATCCCAGGGGTGTATTTTCTGTTACCCATCCACTTGTCAAGGTTTCTGTTGAAGAGTGTTAGTGAGGGGCTCTGCCTGATGTAAATTGGAATTTTGTTCCAAGCATGGGGAGTCTCTGTGACAGGAATCTATCCCTCCAGCATGTTCTATTTATTGTTGTGGTGAGGTTTAGCTCACTAGAGCCCGTGGCTCACAGTGACTTGGATTACTTTAGGTGGAGCATGTCCATCAATTCTGAGTTGGACATACCTTTGTAAGTCACCTCTGAGTAAGCGATATGCCACTGAGTACAGCCAGAGTTTTTTCAGTCGGGCTGCATAGGACATGTGTTTGAGGCCAGTAATCCTCTTGGTGAGGTACTTTTGTGGTCTTTCCAGCTGTTGGAAGTGTCTTGTGAGGTACATCCAAAATGGGGCATTGTACTCTATGATGGGTCTAATGAGTGATGAGTAGAGGGGCACTATAACCTCTCTATTTCTAGATGCGAACCCTTTAGTAATTAGATGGGCCACATAGAAGGATTTCCTAACTACTTTGGCAATATGATTGTCAAAGGAGAGATTACTATCTGCCTGGGTCCCCAGATCTCTTATTACTTCTTCTGTATTAAGGGGGCTGCCACATATGTGGTAATTTGTGGGTGTTTTGTTTTTCCCAAATGGGCTGACTATATATTTTTGGCATTTAGCTTGAGGCCATGACTTTGACATCAGGTGTCTGTCTCAGTAAGGCCCTTTTGGAGGATGTCTGTGTCAGCCGGAGAGTCAATTATGGCTCCCAGTTTGCAGTGATCGGCGAACTTGGTTAGCCATAGTCCTCCTGTGTTTGCCTGTACTTCTGAGAAGTGTATGCCAAACAGTAGGGGTCCCAGAAACAAGCCTTGCAGGACACCACTTGTGACTGGTTTAGAGTCGGACCTGGAGCCTGCTATTCTTACATTGTGAGTTCTGTCTGCAAGCCAGTTGGCAACCCATCTCGTGACGTAGGGGTTTATGTTCAGGCTGGTGAGTTTTTCTGTAATACCCGAGTGGGGAATGGTGTCAAAAGCCTTGGCGAGGTCAAGGTAGGTTGTGTGAACCACCTTTCCTTCATCTATGGCCTTGGTGACTGTCTCGAAGAAGTCAACCAGGTTTAGTAGGCATGATCTGCCCTTAACAAAGCTGAACTGGGTTAGATCAAGTGTTTGGAGGTTCCCAATGTCTTTGTTAATGAGTTTCATGATGATGCACTCCATAGCCTTGCAGACCAGGCTAGTCAGGCTTATGGGATGATAGTTACCTGGGTCAGTTGTGGCCCCTCCTTTGTGGAGAGGAATAACCGTTGCTGTGCGCCATTCTATGGGCACGTAGCGTGTGGAGAGGCTGAGGTTGAACAGCGTGTTTATGTGGGGGGTTAGTTCATTCTGTAGTTCATGCAAGACGCAGCCTGGGACACCATCTGGTCCCACTGACGCTGTGTTTTTGGCTTTTGAAAGGGCTGTTTTCACCTGTGCGTCTGTGATTTTTGGGACACTACACTTTTCCGGTATTGTTGTGGGCCCTTTTGGAGGTGAGAGGGGGGTAAAGTTTGCACTGAATCTATCTGCCAGGATGTTGGCAATATCAGTAGGTTCAGTATATTTTGTGCTATTTTGCACTAGTTCAGTGCATACCTGCGAGTTGCCACTTAGATTTTTAACATAGCTAAAGAAGGCTTTTAAGTTATCTTTTGAATCCTTGGCTATTTTTCTTTTGAAGTTAGCCTTGGATGATTTCATGAGGGACCTTAGTTTCTTACTGATACTGATCCGGGATGTCTTTCCTTCTTGGGATTTGCTTTTTTTCTGAACTAGTTCCCCCCTTCTATTGTATAGCCTGTTTATTGCAGGGGTCCACCAAACTGGTTTCCTTCTCTTACAGGAGTGAGTCTTGGTTTTGCTAGGGATGGCACGATCCATGCATCCTTGTAGGTGCTCATAGAGTGCATTTGTAAAGGTTTATGCATCTTGGACAGTGTTATCCTTTAGCATGGGGGCTGTGAAACTTACCACCTCTGTCTTAAGTAAGGTGAAGTTTGCTTTAGAAAAGATTTTTACTGTGGTTTCCTTAGTTGGGGGTGGTGGTGGGGTGTGGATATCCTGAGTGATTAGTTTATGGTCTGATCTAACCAGTGATGGGTTGACCTCCGGTGTGGAACACCTGTCGCCCATGTTGGTGATGACCAGGTCCAATATGTTTTCACCTCTGGTAGGGGAGTTTACCAGCTGATCCAGGGCATTTGAGTTGAATTCCAGGAAGCATTGGGCCTGGGAATTTTTACTCGAGTAGTTTTCCCAGTGAATGGTAGGGTAATTGAAATCGCCCAATATCAGGGTGTTCGGTAGGACCTTCATGTTTTCCAGTGTCTCCAGAAAGGTGGAGTGGTGGCCCTGGATCATGGAGGGTGATCTGTAGCAGGCCACAATTTGCATTGCAGTTTTGCCCGATGATAGTTGCACATGGATGATCATGCTATGCCACTAACCTGGAGGTGTAGGTATCCTTGATGAATATGGATACACCCCCTCCTTTTGTGTTTTGGTCCGTGTTCTGTGGCCGAAATGTGTGGTATGAGTTGTAGCCCGGTAGTGCTGGGGTGCTCTCTGGAGCCTTGAACCAGGTTTCAGTTACTACACAGATGTCAACATTCTCTATACTGAGGAGTGCTTCGAGCGCGTGAATTTTGAGATTTAAACTCCTGGCGTTGAGTAGCATAACCCTCAGTTTTTTGTTAATTGTGCTGTTTACGGAGGTGGGTTTGACTTTTGAGCCTTGCCTAAAAAAGGCACTATGGGGGCAGCAAGAGCCTTGGCCAGTATTTGAAAGCCTAGGGGTGACAGGTGCAAGCCGTCTCTTGCGAAGCAATGTGGCTTGTCGAGCATGTCGTCCCAGGCTGACAGACACTGGATCCCCTTGGAATGACACCAGAAGCTTAGTCAATTGTTGAAATTGATCATTTTATCTTTATACTGAGGTATCATTCTTGGTGAGGGCAGGATGCTACTCAAAGTCAGGGTCATATCAGCCTGGGCTGCATGATCAGAGAGCTTGTCCATGTCTCTTTTCATGTAGTCCAGGGAGGTATGTCTCAGGTCATTCATACCAACATGAACAATGACAGAGTCATATTTGTACTTGTTCTGTAGTGACCTGAGTTCTTGTGTTATCTGGCGGATTCTGGCTCCAGACAGGCAGCTAACAGTAACCTTCTGCTTGTCCAGCCTAGTGAGTAGGATGTCAGTATGCCTGACTATAGTCATCTATTACTAGTGTGTTAGGTATGTTATTTCGCCTTAAGGGCTGTGATTGTGCGGTACACTGATTTTGTGTTTTATGTGTTGTCTGGTTTGTGACGGGAGGTGCAGGTTGTTTGGGTGTCTGCTCTGGAGGTCTCTGATGCTTTTGCAGGTTTTTATTTAGAGCCTCTGAGTATGATTTTGTGTATTTATGTGTATTTTTGCCTGTGCTGTTTTAGTAGGTCTGTGTGTGGCTGGAGGTGTGGTGCAAGTGTTAACCTTCTTCTCTTGACTGTCTGTTCCAGTCTTGGGTGGAGACAGCTTAGCTTCCAGTTTGGCTGTATAATTGCATCTCTCGCATATGTTAGTGTTTTGTGGTAGGAGGAGAGGGTTGTCTATGTACATGAGGCAGTTGTAACATTGCCTCAGGATACCCAGATTCACCAGCTGGACTGGAGAGTGCACCTGAAGTTGCCCTTTGGTCATGCCTGAATAGTAGGGTGAGCTGCTTAGTCGCTTGGTTGGTGAGGGGTGAATAAAGAGCCTTGCCCTGCTGGGCAATCAGTGTCAGGGTATATTAGTCCTTGCTATTAGGTCTGAGCAAGTGCTGGGCTGTAAGATGCTTTTTGCATGCTTAGGTTAAGAGTTAGACTAGTTTCAAGGGAAAAACTGAAGAGGAGACTTAGTGGAGTCGGGAATAATTTAACCGTAGCTAACTGGCACTGCCCGGTGCACAAAACCGTGCAAACGTGGTTTTTATAGTAGGGAAATGAAAGATATACAAATTAGCCCAAAATGGCCAATAAACTACTAACTTCTGGGCTGGAACCACTCCACCAGGGACAGATAGGTTGCTCCCCTCTCTCACAGGTGAACAGAGAAACTTCCTTCTATCCAAGTAAGGTATGGGCAACTCAAAAACTAGTATCACAGCCCTGAATTCAGCACTAGCCTGAAAACTGGACTATACCAGCTTAGAAAGGTGGGAAACAAGGAATTTTATTTTGCTTTTTTGTTTTTTTTTTTGAAAAGATAAAACAAAAACAGTAAAAAATACACTTAAAACAGCTTTAAACGACTACAAACGATCAGAAAAAGCTATTGCACTTTAGTGTATAGCCTACAACAGTTAAACAAATTATTTAAACAAAAAAATAACTTTTTAAAAGCACAGGCAGTCAAATAAGTACAATATATGAAAAAAACAAGCTTTTAAATCACAATAAATGCTGGAAAATCTGTGTTTAGGCGGAAAACACTTAAGTACAGCAAGAAAGTACAGAAAACTGATACTTAATCACTCCAAAGTTTCTCTTCTAAGCTAGAAGGCCTGTATCAGTTTAAGGCTTTCTAGTGCTACCCAGTAGGTTAGTTACAGGAAAGATGGGAAAAAAGTGCAGATGTGGCCTTTTAAACCAGAAAGTTGAAAGAGATGGACAAACTGTCCAAATAGTCAATAAACTATAATTTCTGGGCCAAGAACCTCTCCTCTCATGGTAGACAGGCTACCTAGTGCTTACCCCTCCCACTGATAAGCTAGAAGGCTTTCTTCCAACACAGAAAGGCTTGCGGGGCTCAGAAGCTTACCAACAGCCCTAGATACAGCACCTCTGTATCTGGACTAGACTAGTTACAGGAAAGGTGGGAAACAAGCGCAAGTGCAGCTTTTAAACCAGAATGTTGAAAGAGATGGAAAAAAAACTGCCCAAACGGCCAATAGCTACAATTTCTGGGCCAGAAACCACTTCTCTTGTGGTAGATAGGCTACCTAATGCTTACCACTCTCACTGATAGGCTAGAAGGCTTCCCTCCAACACAGAAAGGCTTGAGGGGCTCAGAAGCTTACAAAGAGTCCTGGATACAGCAAATCTGTACCTGTTCCAGTCTTGGGTGGAGACAGCTTAGCTTCCAGTTTGGCTGTATAATTGCATCTCTCGCATATGTTGGTGTTTTGTGGTAGGAGGAGAGGGTTGTCTATGTACATGAGGCAGTTGTAACATTGCCTTAGGATACTTAGATTCACCAGCTGGACTGGAGAGTGCACCTGAAGTTGCCCTTTGGTCATGCCTGAATAGTAGGGTGAGTAGTTACAGGAAAGGCAGGGAACAAGTACAAACGTAGGCTTTTAAGCCAGCAAGTTGAAAGAGATGGAAAACTGCCCAACTGGCCAAAAAAACTACAATGTATGTTCATTAGATCCAGTTGTAAGGCTGTTCTTAGTGATTTCTTTGTTTTATTTTCATGTTATGCAGGTATGCTGATCTAGCAGAACATTTTGAAACTTAACATGGGTCATTATAAATGGCACATTAAAAAAAAGATGACCATATTGAATTATTAAAGTGATTCAGACAGTTTTTAATGTTAAGTTTTGATGTTATTATGCTTTAGAAAAGTGTGCTGAATTTATTTCCTGCTGTTTCTATAATATTTCACAATGTAGTTTTCAAGTTAGGAACTTTGTAATTCTTGAAATTCTCTAAATTAGCTTCAGTTTTGCATAGAGACAAACCATAGTCTATAAATCATGATGGTGCTTTGGTGGTAGTGTGAGTGTGGTTAAGACAGACTATTTGCTTTTTTGACTGGCCTATCAGAGTCTTTGTTTTCATGTATGCAGATATCACCAACTGCCATGTTAAATATGTTAAGTGACCATGCATCAGTACTTATTCATTTATAGTACATTTATATGTATTACTAATATTTGTATGTGTGAACTGCGGTGGTGGTGCTGCGGTAGCGTTGTCGCCTTATAGCAAGACGTCTTGTTCGATTCTCAGCTAGAGTATCTTCTGTGTGGAGGCATACGTGAATGGGCCGTGCCTTTGTTGAAGGTTGTGCGTCAGGGCTGGTAACCCGGTACGTAAAAATCCACTACCAATCATTAGCGGACCGGAGTTCCGCTGTGGCAGTCCCTAACCGGGAAAAGCCAAAAGACACAAACAAACAAACTAATATTTTTGTGTGTGTGTGTGTGTTTCTGTGTTTTTTTCTTTTTATACTAGTTGACTACATATCATGGTTTTAAACCCTTCATATATTAGATTTTATTCACAGCTGCTGGGTTTCTGAAAGCAACACAAAATGTATATACTGGTAATGAACTCAGTCATATTGTTTGCAATTATATTGCTGAATGGGTATGTTTGCAATTCATAAAAGGTGAACAAAATGCCTTGCAAGTGGAACTTGTGTGACTGAAACAGTGAGGAAATGGAGGCAGTCCAGCCCATCTGCTCCAAGAAACTCTGACTTCCTTCATGTGCTTTGTTTTGCCTGATTTCTGTTTTGTCAGTCACATTTGCCAAGTTTAGCTAGACATATTGTGTCTGGAACTGACTGTATAGTGAGGTTGCACAGACACTTTCGACTTTTGCGTCTGTACTGCATCCATTCTTACTGCAGTCCTCTGTTACTGGGGAGTGAAAATAAAGTTCATTAATTAGTAGGGCTAGCTGATAATTTATTATAGGAGAAACTGAGCAAGCTTACAGTGAAGATTCCTTCAGTTCATCATAGTAGGTGATCTGCCATTTTGATAACCTTTACTTTTGTTAAAGAAACTTTCCTTAAGTCCTGTATTATCAATCCAAAACTCTTGAGATTGCTAAATTTTAGGGTAAGGAAGGTTCTTCCCCTTATCCCAACACTAAGTGAGTTTAGAGTCAGTATGTATAAAGTCATGGAGCTTGGGTGTCCAAGGGGGCTTATCCTCTGCACCACCCCCTATTTTTATAATCTTTGTAAAAGTCAGTGATTTTGGTCATTGATTTTCATGTTTCATTGGTGTGAAGAGCCAAAAAGTAACACTTGATAATTATGTAAGAATTACAGACATGTGAGTGTCAACACCACTCCATCTGCCAGCAACTGACATAATACACTTTTAAGAAAAGGAAGGAAGCACTATCAGTTTCAGAGAGTGTTTCACTGCTGCTATCAACATGGGAAGTAACAAGGCTAACACCTCCTGTGACACCCTGGAAGCAGGAGGTCCTTGGGAAAATGCAGTGGCAAAACTGCAACAACAGTTAAACTTAAAAGTATTAACTTCACAGTAAAATATGTTAACTGCAATGCAGTAAAACACATTTAATATAGTAAGAAAGCATTTTTTTGACTACAGATGCAAGGTGTGTCTGAATCATGTTAACTACCGTTTAAAAGTAACATAAAAAAACATAGTCAGCAAGTTCAGTACCCCCTTCTGTCTTATGGTGGTATACAATCCTGCAGTCCCCCAAAATGGGTATCATATCCCTCAACTGTCCAGAATTTTGCAGAATTTCCAGATTTTTGCCTCATTTTTGATCTGTTCTTCATACAAATTTGAGTTTTTTAGCACTGAAAACTGAGGACTGAAATCACTAAATAATAACAGAAATTTGAGCTTCAGACTTCATATCATTCAGAAAATATATGTTGGATTCCAACAATGTTCTAAGTTTATAAGAACAGTATTTAAAATCTGTCCCTGATTTTGAGCCTTTGCCCCCATATTATTTTTTTGCTTTGTCCAGAATTCTTGTGCTAAGAAATTGAGAGGTATGTCAGATATATATGCCCCCAGCAGTGATTGCTAACCTACAAAAGACAACATAAACTCACTGATAGATCTGTTGGTTAGGAAGTGGACCATGCATGGCGTGTTTGACACAAGTAATAAGTGAGACTAATTATGCAGACAGAAGTGCATAATATAGTTAATGCCACATTCTTCGAAATGATAGAGTACATTTCAGTTTTAAAGATAATGGAGTGTTCTTCTTTATGAGGCATCCTACTGGGTTATGGCCATTTACTTGACACACCAACTTTCATCATTCATTCATTCAAGGTGTCATATCCAGCTAAGGATAACTAGACATTGGAAACAATGTTTTGAGGCCACCAATTAACTACATCCCCACTTTATTTCCATGCGAGGGGTGAACACAGGATGGTGAGGTCCAGGGCCTATCACACTGCTGTATATGGATTTTTTTTTTATTATTTGCAACTTAGAGTACTCTCGGAGTTGCCATAAAATGGCCCAAGTTAACATGGCTATGCATGTCCTCATACCTGACCCTTGTCTGGTGTGGTGTACAGCATTCTTCCACTGAATTCTAGTGACTTCTTTGCAGCTTTGTCTGGAGTTTACAGCTTCATAATACCTTCACTCTTTTTCTGTCTAGGTCTGTCTCTCTCTGAATGAAGTAAACCAACCCTTGGCTTCTTATTTTCCTTAGCCGACTGTCCAGCATCCAGGCTGTTAATCAAACCACATCTCTAGCGGTTCCCCCATTCCACTAAACCAAAACCTACTTTTTAGGGATGACCCAAAATCTTTGGTCTTGTTAAATGAGCTTCTCATTGATTGTTATACTGCATCTAAGTGGAGGTTGCTGGAATCAAACATATGTGCATCAGAGGTAGCTAACCTGCTGTGAAATACCACCAGCCAGCTTAATCAGGACAGTTCTGATCCAGTCATGTTCTGTATACATCATAAAAATCACATTGATTCAGGACAGCTGAAAGGGCAGCTGCATCAGGCACTGAGATACAACTTGCAAACGATGCAGAGATATTTCCTGGTTGGTTGCACTCTTAAGAATTCGCAACAGCTTGCATCAACAATCTGGTAAACTTCAAGCCCCTGTGAAAAGACCCTGAGCACACTGCAGTGAAAGGTCCAAAGACTCTAATCTAAGTTGTAACTGGGTTTATATCTGAATTGCATCTGTTTGA
This sequence comes from Protopterus annectens, assembly GCF_019279795.1. NCBI lineage: Eukaryota > Metazoa > Chordata > Ceratodontiformes > Protopteridae > Protopterus > Protopterus annectens. The sequence goes on from NC_056730.1 coordinate 1,130,957,959, forward strand.
AGCCGCATATGCTGTAATGGGGTGGTAACATATTTTCTGTAAATTCTGTAGATTTTACAAAAAATGTAATGAATGAAAATTATGTGAACGCAGACACTTAAACATGTAGCTGTAGTTGTAAATACTAGAAGTAAACATTCATTACACATCTATGACTTACTTATTACTTTACAATTACATAATATGTTTCATGTATTAGTCTGCCTAAAAAATGATAATTTGGAAACAGATCTCCAGTGTTGTGCTTCTTAAAAGCTGGTAACATTGTATGTGAGCACTAACCATATTTTGAATGCAACAGACAGGACAAAGGCAGATATAGCCTTTTGTATAAGGTCCCAGAGTTTCCACTATACAGAACAACCTATTCGCTGGCCATAACTCCAGTGCATTTAAGTCTGCGGCAGCTATAGCTAAGATCTGAAAATCTGTGACAGCACGTGCTTAAGAAGCTCCTCCTACTCTTCCTAGTCTTCATTTTTAAAGTGAAACTATACATTATATCACACAAACCTCTCGGTGTCTGGGTCTTGACTGCACTTTTTTGCTTGGAATACAGTTATTACTGATTGCATGTACATCACACCCTGGGCAAAATGCTTGTAAATTATGAAACCTCTCACGTGGTCTGCTGCTGGTCTTCTCATGACTCATGGTGTCATCCTTCCTGGCTCAGTTCTTTCTCAGTGGACATGTTATCCAAGTCAGACTGGAGCTGTATTCAGTGAGGATTGTATATCCTTTACCACACCTTCTGGTGCTTACTTTAAGGGTATTATTTACCTCAGAGAGACTTTAAAACTATGACTCATCTTCTAAAGTTACACTGATCTACATTTTCTGTCTCTGGCAACCTTTTCTCTGGGGTGCTAGTCTATGGAAGGACAATGCAAGAGAAGAAAATGCTGAAGCAGAGTTTTTTTATATTAGAGGAAGGCTGTGCACATAACTAAATGACAGATTGAGAAATTAAAGAGATTTTTTAGGTCTTACTAACTCAGGTCTGCTTTTTGTCCTCTGAGAGTAAAGAAAGCAGAGCTCGTAAATCATACTACAGTTCAATTAGTACTATTCATCAGTTAGAGGTTCTGCAGGTCATCAATGCCTTATGCTACATTCGCCACGAATTCATCTACTTTAGGATCACGGTTTGTACTGGACATGTACACAAACTGCACAACTGTAATCACTAGTTACAGCATTATATGATTGCATAATGTATTATTTGTTATGTCTATGCTTTACTGCAAAGCCTTCATAAGTAGTAGGGTTCTAATTTATGGAACTCCTCTCAGTTCGGACTCCTTGAGATTGGTGGAATTTGAGAGTAAGAAATACAAATGTAGAGTACAATATCTTGCAATCTAGTATCTCATATATCTTTAGTGATTCGGAGCTCAGTCATGCACAAACACACACACAACTTAATACACAAACTGTGTCTTGCTGGGACAGTACAAAAATGATTCACTTCTACTGAATGACAGCTCATTTACATGCATAACATGAAAGCTATGACACTGCAACTGGCTAATCTGCAAAATCACAAAGAAATAACAGTTTCGGTTTTTTTTTTTTTTTTATAACTGGGAAGAAAAGAGATGTGGGTGGGTATTACAAAATACTGTATTAAATGGCAAATGAGAAATAAGTAAAAAATGACTCCCTGCTCTGCAGTGCTCTTTTTTTCGTACTTTATTACCTTCATCATGCAATCCTTTTTCTTATTTGCTTTGAGACTACTGAGTAGGTTGTATTATTACCTTCGCTCTTTGCTGCAAGCCTATCTAGACCGTCTTTGATGAGCACCTTTTCTTCTTTTCCTACCTTTTGCTTCTGGAACTCCTCCTCCATCTACCAGCTAGTAGTCTGCTGTGGTAATACCTCTGGCAAATCTGTTTCTCCACAGGTCACTGTGTGTAGCTTCTACAGCCTCACTCAACTCCATCCCAAAGCAGTTGAGTTGGTGGTTCGTTGTTTTTAGGCTGGTGGTCACAATGGGGGACTGCACGACTGTTTAGAATATGCCTCCTTTTTCTCCTCATAAAGTCTTACTTCACTCTGGAAGTATGTAAAGCATAAAGTTGTGTTAAGCACCCAGCTTGCCTGCTCTTAGGCTAAAAGCTTGTTTTGCAGGGGTAGTGAAAGCTTACACTGAACAGTAAGCTTCACTGACCACCAGTGTTTGGGCACTGTGAGGTGGGGGTGGGAGTGTTTTATTTTTATCTTTATCCAAATAACACTTTATACACTTTAAGGATGGCTGTTTAAGTTCAAAATCATCACCTGTACCTAGTTTTCTAATTCCTTCTTGAAAAGGGTTCACCTTTGATAGTTCCCTTCTTTTTTGCACAGCATATTCTATTTTCACAGATACAAACATGTTCTGTAGAGCATGTTCCTTTTTACAATTCTACGCCAGATGAAACGGGGAAAAAGATGTTGCTTAAGTTCCACACTGACTCGCTATTACCTACCAGTTGCCAGGTTTTACATAGTGCAGGTACTATAATATGTTTGTTAGGATGAAATGTTCACAACATAGTTTCACATGCCCCTGCCATTTCCACTTTAAGAAGCAAAAAGTCTGCTACAGGCTGAAGGGAGGGAGGGAAGTGAGAAAAGGGGATCATATCAGGACAACTCCGCTTCTCAGAAATCTATTCTGTACGAGAACATCCAGCTCCTATTTGCTGCACTTGAACAATCTGCCCTAGTTTCAAGATAAAAGCCACTGCATTGTGACGTGAATTTAAAGAGTGTAGGCGAATTCTGACAATAAGCTGAAGTTCGCCCACAAAAAGATTTCTGTTACACAATCTGATAAACTGTGTAAGAAAAAGTCAACTGAATGACCGAGAAGCATCCCAGTTCATTTAATAGGTGGCCTACAATTACACAGGTTGCAAGAACCAAGAAGTCAGCTGCTGCTTGGGAGACGCTGCTGCCTTTTATATCCTCCAACCCATAATGATTCAGGCTGGTACATATTTGGTTTCAGAGAATTAGAGAGTTTTGTTACACTGTGTTCCTCTGCCGTTCCTACATTGACTGTTAATATTCAATTGCTGCTTTCAGTCAGGCTCAATACTGCGACAGAAGCAGGGGTAATGGCACCATGTGGCAGGGAGAACACAGCTGACTTGCGACTGTCACTGGAATGGAGGAGGGGCATGTACTCAGCAACAGTACAGCTATTTTCAGACAATGTTAGAACAGGCAAATCTTTTATAATGTTCTGAATTTATTCTTTCACTGTGCTGTGCAGAATAAGAAAAGTAAGTAAGATGAACAAAAGTAATTACAAGGACCTAAGATCATGAACAAAAAGCTTTATATCCTAACAGCACCCTTGAGAAATGGTGATTATTACTGACTCATAAGTGCACACCTGGGATTGGATTTTTATGGAAACATATAATGAAATGGTTAGCAGCAGTGAAAACATACATGCTGTGCAGCAACTTCTTTATATGATGCCAGCTTTATGTGGTCTTCCTGTGTTTATTTCAGATATATCTGTTGTATGCTGCTACAGAATACTCTAAGCAAAGCACATTCCATTATTATGTCTGACCTACAGAACCTTTGTGCCACCACTGTTTAGCATGCCAAAAAGATAGTAGTCTCTGGTGCCAGGTATACACAAGTTCTGCCCCGCCCCACCCTCTGAAGATTCTGCTCTCTGTTATGTGCTTCTGAATTCTGAGTGGGATTTCTTTTTTTTCTGCTTGCTACTTCCTGAATCTGAGGTCATTTTCATTATCTACCCCATGACTGCTGTGATACAGGTTGCCCTAAAATCAGAGAAAGTTTCTCACTAAGGGAGCATTGTTTATAATACTTAATTCTTAAGCTAACAATACATACTGAAATTGCAAGGGCTTTTCTCTGTACTGAACCCCTTAGCAACTTCTGGCTGACCTGGATTCTGCCTCGAGTATAATTTTAAATAAGTTTTAAATCTTTGCTTGCGTGTCAACTTGATAGGATGCATTTATTATTTATTCTGAAATACCTCGTGCATTCATGCCCATTTTTATTCACATGTACATTATTGTAGTATAATATGGGAATCTGAGGAAAGCAACTTTGATAGAATAAGCCTTACTAAATACAAAATAAGTTGTTCACTATCTTTTTCTTGCTAATGCTGCATTGAACTACTGATGCCTTTATTCTTCCAAAATGCCTCACAGAAACATGCTACTAATACATTATTAAATATTATAGGCTATTTATAATATACTTGAGTTCTAGGAGCATATAGAGGCAGATAATATCTCAAGATGCTAAGTTGTCCATCTCTTTGAGGTGGGCAGCAGATATGTAACAATATGCATGGGTTCTACTTACATACAGGGATAATTTATATCAGGAGATGCTAAGGTGTCTTTCTGCCTTGTGGTAGGGTACAGATCTTCTTGCCTCTACAAGCTTTGTGCCTCTGTCTGCTAGGCACACCTGGTGTCTCTCCGTTTTGATACTAGTGGTAGCAGTGTATTCTGTCTCTCATTTTTGGCATTTCATTTCTGACACCCATGTATTATATCCAATCACATTTGGTATTTAATTTCTAACATCAAGGTGTTATAGGTTCATAGGTAGGTACTAGGCTATCTGCCCGAGGGCATTTATAAGTCTAGCCAGAGTGTCAGCTTTCGCCGCCCCATTGATTAATTAACTGAGCCTCTGTCAAGAAGAGCCAATGAAGTGATCCCAGGGGTGTATTTTTTGTTACCCATCCACTCGTAAAGGTTTCTCTTGAAGAGTGTTAGTGATGGGCTCTGCCTAATGTAGTTAGGAATTTTGTTACAAAGCATGGGGAGTCTCTGTGACAGGAATCTATCCCTCCAGCATGTTCTATTTATTGTTGTGGCGAGGTTTAGCTCACTAGAGCGAGTGGCTCGCAGTGACTTGGATTTCTTTAGGTGGAGCATGTCCATCAATTCAGAGATCACCTCTGAGTAAGCGATATGCCACTGAGTACAGCTGGAGTTTTTCCAGTCGGGCTGCATAGGAAATATGTTTGAGGCCAGTAATCCTCTTGGTGAGGTACTTTTGTGGTCTTTCCAGCTGTTGGAAGTGTCTTGTGAGGTACATCCCAAATGGGGTATTGTACTCTATGATGGGTCTGATGAGTGACGAGTAGAGGGGCACTATAACCTCTTTATTGCTAGATGCGAAACCTTTAGTAATTAGATGGGCTACATAGAAGGATTTTCTAACTACTTTGGCAATATGATTGTCAAAGGAGAGATTACTATCTACCTGGATCCCCAGATCTCTTATTACCTCTTCTGTATTGAGGGGGCTGCCACCTATGTGGTAATTCATGGGTGTTTTATTTTTCCCAAATGGGATGACTATGCATTTTTTGGCATTTAGCTTGAGACCATGACTTTGACACCAGGTGTCCATCTCAGTAAGGCCCTTTTGGAGAATGTCTGTGCCAGCCGGAGAGTCAATTATGGCTCCCAGTTTGCAGTCATCGGTGAACTTGGTTAGCCATAGTTCTCCTGTGTTTGCCTGTACTTCTGAAAAGTATATGCCGAACAGTAGGGGTCCCAGGACCGAGCCTTGTGGGTCACCACATGTGACTGTTTAGAGTTGGACCTGGAGCCTGCTATTCTTACTGTGTGAGTTCTGTCTGTAAGCCAGTTGGCAACCCAACCTGTGACGTAGGGGTTTATGTTCAGGCTGGTGAATTTTTCTATAATTCCCGAGTGGGGAATGGTGTCAAAAGCCTTGGCGAGGTCAAGGTAGGCTGTGTGAACTACCTTCCCCTCATCTATGGCCTTGGTGATTGTCTCGAACAAGTCAGCCAGGTTTAGTAGGCATGATCTGCCCTTAACAAAGCTGAACTGGGTCAGATCAAGTGTTTGGAGGTTCCCAATGTCTTTGTTAATGAGTTCCATGATGATACACTCCATAGCCTTGCAGACCAGGATAGTCAGGCTTATGGGGTGAAAGTTACCAGGGCCAGTTGTGGCCCCTCCTTTGTGGAGCGGAATAACTGTTGCTGTGTGCCATTCTATGGGCACATAGCCTGTGGAGAGGCTGAGGCTGAACAGAGTGTTTAGGTGGGGGGTTAGTTCATTCTGTAGTTCATGCAAGATGCAGCCTGGGACATCATCTGGCCCCATTGACGCTGTGCTTTTGAAAGGGCTGTTTTCACCTGTGCGTCTGTGATTTCCTGGACACTACACTTTCCCGGTATTGTTGTGGGCTCTTTTGGGGGTGAGAAGGGGGTGAAGTTTGCACTGAATCTATCTGCCAGAATGTTGGCAGTATCAGTGGGTTCAGTATATTTTGTGCTATTTTGCACTAGCTCAGATCATATCTGCGAGTTGCCACTTAGATTCTTGACATAGCTAAAGAAGGCTTTGTGGTTATCTTTCGAATCCTTGGCTATTTTTCTTTCAAAGTTAGCCTTGGAGGATTTTATGCGGGACCTTAGTTTCTTACTGATACTGATTAGGGATGTCTTTCCTTCTTGGGATTTGCTTTTTTTCTGAACTAGTTTCCTCCTTCTATTGTATAGCCTGTTTATGGCAGAGGTCCACCAGACTGGTTTCCTTCTCTTAGGGGAGTGAGTCTTGGTTATGCTAGGGATGGCACAATCCATGCATCCTTGTAGGTGCTCATAGAGTGCATTTGTAAAGGTTCCTGCATCTTGGACACTGTTATCCTTTAGCGTGGGGACTGTGAAACTTACCACCTCTGTCTTAAGTAAGGTGAAGTTTGCTATAGAAAAGTTTTTCACTGTGGTTTCCTTGGTTGAAGGTGGTGGTGTGGTGTGGACATCCAGAGTGATTAGTTTATGGTCTGATCTAACCAGTGATGGGTTGACCTCTGGTGTGGAACACCTGTCACCCATGTTGGTGATGACCAGGTCCAATATGTTTTCACCTCTGGTAGGGGAGTTTACCAGCTGATCCAGGGCATTTGAGTTGCTAAATTCCAGGAAGCACTGGACCTGGGAGTTTGTACTTGAGTAGTTTTCCCAGTTAACGGTAGGGTAATTGAAATTGCCCAATATCAGGGTGTTCGGTAGGACCTTTATGTTTTCCAGTGTCTCCAGAAAGTCGGAGTAGTGGTCCTGGGTCATGGAGGGTGATCTGTAGCAGGCCACAATTTGGATTGCAGATTTGCCTGATGTTGGTTGCGCATGGATGATCTCAGAGGTATCATGTTGCACCACTAATCTGGAGGTGTATGTCCAACTCCATCTAGTAACCAGGCCTAGAACTGTTCCTGTCTCCTCCTGTGGTACCCAATAAGATTTTCTAAGTCTCTTCCACTGACTATAGTTGTCTGGCCACTGGGATAATGTTCTAGCAAGCTTATCCAAACTTTTGTCTCATAATCTTCCTGGCCTTTCTTTCTCTCCTGTCTGCACATCTTAATTCTTATCCTTACCCTAGATGCTTCCTGCTTTTTGTTCTACCACTGTAGATATGTTGCCATCTACCACTACTATGAAAGTAACAGCTTGCCTGTTCTCCAGTCTCAAGAATATTAACATTTGGATTATTGCTTTCAGTGATATTGGTGTATAATCTACCCTCCCATCTCATGAATCCTCAACCATAAATTCAATCCCATTTAAATTATCACTGCTGCTAACATCACTTCTCCTCCACTTTGATCTTCTGACCTTTATTTGTATAATCCAAACTACTCCTGCCAGTATAATATTATTATTCCCTACTCTGTTCTTTTATCCTGCTATCATTGAAAGCTTTGACTGTCTCATCTCACTTTAGCTTCTTAAAAATGCTTTGTCCAGTGTGGTCATGATTCAGTGTTCTGGGACTGGACATGCTGTAAAGACTTAAAAGTAGATCTGATGTTGTTATTTTCATTCATTCCTCAATGAATGAGTCTCGGATTTGACCATTGGATCTGACTTGGATGCTTTTCACTAGATTCTAGCATCCGACTCTCGAGCTCCTGTCTTTATCCATATTGCTCCTAACCACTGCACCACCTCAGATCTCATTTGCTGCTCTAATGATTCGGCCAGGATTGCATCCTCTCAAGCTTAGCTAGTGTTTTTTGTTGGATAGTAATTAAAAAACTTTAAAGTCTAACTATTTTTCTTATTTATTACCTTCTATATCAGCCTGTCTTTACCCACTAAGCTAAGTATTCCTTTTACAACTTTTCTTTACATACTTTGGTATTCTCTTTTTACCGTTGCTGGTATTTCTCTATTTTAATTTACTTTTTCTGTATGGTAATCTTGTCACCTTTATTGAGATAACTTTTCCTTTCCCTCTACCTTCTTTACTTACAAAAAAAAAATCTTTCTTTAAATTCCCTCTCCTTTGAGTGGTTTGGCATCATTTTCAATAATGGCTGAAAACCCTACTGGATTTAAGAAGTGCATTTCCTGTGGTCACAAGATACCCAACTGTGATGCCCACAAGGAGTGTGTTTATTATTTAGGCCCTTCCTAATACAGATACTTTTTTTATTATACTGGCAGGAGTAGTTGCATCCATGAGGCTAATCTCTTATTACAATTTTTTCTGGCTTTAATGCAAGAACTATCAGCGACCAATGCAACAAGTTGGTGCTTAAGGGCCTTATCCCTGCTTCTGCTCCTTTTGGTGTTTCAACTTCAGGGGCTCAAACCCCCTCACAGAAATATAAGTCTACAGAGCCCAGGGAGCATAGAAAGTGCTCTCCTATCAAGTTTCCCAAATCTGCTCTGACATTGGAATCTCCAGCTAAAATCTCCAAACACTTGGATCCGAAATCTATGGATCCTACCCCTTCAACCTCAAAGTCTCCTCGGCTTCGAAGCCCTCATTTTTCTCCAAAGCCAGTGTCCCCAAGACTGAGGTCTCCTTTCCTACAAGAGTCACCAGGAAAGTCTTCTCAACCTCCATCCACTTCCTTTTAGATCAGGTCCTCCCAAAGTCTTTCCGAAGCAGAGGTGGACAGGATGACAAGAAAATTTCTCAGAACACAGATCCAGATGGGGGTCTTACAGGCTCCATCTCCCATTGGATCCATGAGCCGTAAGCCTCCCTCACATACCATCATTTCTCATTCTCTGATCTGACCTTCTATTTCAGAGCCCTTGGATCCTGGATCTCCAACAGTCAAATTGTCAGATTTGAAAATGCCTTTATCTTCTACTCCAACAACTTCCCTGATTCATTCAGCTCCAACTCCACTTAAGGAGGATGTGACCTCAACTCTGAAGCTTTCAGAGATGTCGCTTCTCCTCAGAGCCTTGGTGCCGGACAGCTCGGCCCCAACTCCTCCCTCAGAGCGGAGGATCAGGGGACGCCCTAGTTTTTCTGAAACTAGAGCTTTGGCTCCTGCTGGATTGATCTTGGCTTCTCCAGTCTCTCTGCCTTCAAGGTGGTGGAGAGGATTTTCTTCCATCTGAGAGCTGTTTCAACTCTTATCTCTTTGGATCTAATCCCTGTTCTCTCTTTAGACACTGTTTCCAAGTCTCTTCACCCTACTCCACAGGAACAGCCAATCAGTTCCAGTTAGGAAATTCCGCACCTTTTCCAATACCTCTTCAGAGCATCTCACTGAAGACATCCCCCAGAAAAGGTTGTGGAAAAGGAGGCACTTAGATTCCCCTCAGGAATCTTTGACAGAAGACACTAATTTTGATGACGGGAAGGGTCACCAAGATCTCCACCAGAAGATGTCTCCTTCTTTGATAATGTAGAAATCCTGCACCAGAAAGGTGGGTGGTCCTCTGAAATCCCTTTCCAGGAGGAATCAATGTTCCTTGAAGCCTTCGGGTCTGGCCCATCTACCTCTTGGGTTACCACCCCCCAGTGGATGAGCTTATAGATCTTGTCTCCCTCTGGGTATGGAAGGAACCAGATACTATAGAAACAATTCCATGATATCTGGATAAGATTCTTGGGACACTTAAAGATAGCCAGTTTTGAAGCATGTGAATTCTCATGGATGGCATGGTTGTTGCAGCAGCCACCAGAAATGAGCTGGCTGAACAGAGCTCCTCTGTCCATCCTCTTAATAGAGAATTTAGGGTGTTAGACAGGTACAGGAAGTGAGTTTATGCCTCAGCGACCTTTGCCTTACAGTCACTAAACTATCTGGCACACTTCATTATGTTAAAGAGGGACTTAATCAAGGAACCCTCTAACTCTACCCCTGGGTCAGTGTTGACGGAGGAAAAGAAAGTCAATCAATCTTGAATGCATCCATGAGGCAATCTCTCATGCAGCTGTGGGATCCTCAAAGGCTGCCGGTTCAGGCATAGCCATTAGGAGACATGCCTGGATGTGATTGTATGATTTTGCAGAGCCCTTCAAAGCATCATTCTTCACTGTTCCCTTTGATGGATCATCCCTGTTTGGCCCCACCATTAAAGAGACACTTTCCTGCAATGAGCAAGATTGAAAGACATTGTCTGTCATGGGAATATTTTTTTTTACCCTGCAGAGACCATTTTCTAGGAATCAACGTGGTGTAAGAATATGTGATTCTGAAAGTCTCAAGGACCTTTTCAAGACTCATGTTGAGATTTTTCTCCCAGAGGCAGAGGAAAAAATAATAATGGAAGATGCTGCCCATGCAGCAGAGGGAGTCTGCAAAACCATGGCTTCTGAGATTCTTTCTTGTATAGACCCTTTCAGCACTCCTGAAGGATTGCCCAACTGTTCTGTGGAGACAGTAGGAGGATGCTTGTCTTTGCACCCAAACGCCCAGGCAACCATCACAAAAGATATGTGGGGCAAACAATAGTATCCGCAAGATATATAATTCCCTTTTCACAAATTCCCTGTATGAAAAAAAAAATGTCTCCCCGATGTTCTGCCCAATCAGTGGGAGTAAGCAGCTCTGGAGATTCAAAAGCTGCTAGACAAAAGAGACATCCAAGAGGTCACACCAGATGAAACAGGATCCACATTTTACTCAAAATTTTTTTTAGTGTCAAAGAAAACAGAGCTCCTGAGACCTATCCTGGATCTCACTTTTCTGAACCAGTTTGTAAAGAACTCCAAGTTCCGGATGATCATGGTTCAGTCCAGTCTGCCTCTGCTATAGAAGGACAACTGTATGTGCTCAGTACATGTTCAGGACACATACTATCACATCAAAATGAACCAACACTCTTGAAGATACCTACACTTCTGGATGGGAGCCAGCCATTACCAATTCAGAGCTCTGCTATTCAGTCTCATCACAGCCCCCAGGATGCTCATCAAATGCATGGCAGTGGTAGCAGCTCATCTAAGACTGCATGGATTTGGAGTTCTTCCTTATTTAGATGACTGGGTCCTCACCACACCACCTAGGCATTTCCTAGTAAAAGCCAGGGGTTACTTACTCCAATTATCTCAATCCCTGGGAATCACAATCAATCTTTAAAAATCCCACCTTCAACCAGTTCAAGTCTTGAAGTTTATAGAGGCTTAGGTAGATAAAGTCAATTGTCTCGCTCTCTTACCACAGAACAGAATTCTTGCCTTGAGATTGCATGTCAGACTGGTTCTTTCTCATCTGTCTCCCTCAGCAAAAGTGGTCCTCAAAGCCCTAAGATCAATGGCTACAGTAATTACCTAGATACCTACTGCTTGTCTTTATATATATATATATATATATATATATATATATATATATATATATATATATCCTCCAGTGGACTCTAGCAGTTCAATGGTCCATTCTTCAGCAACCCTTCCAACATCCTATAAAACTATCTTGAGTCTGCAAGGACTCCCTACTGTGGATTCAAGTCTGATGAGATTTATCAAGGACATCCCTTCATCCTTCCTCCCCAAATGCCACATTGACCAAGGATGCCTCCCAATTAGGGTGGAGGGGGCATTTTTTAGGATGCACTGTTCAAGGCCTGTGGTCTGCAGAACAGACCTAATTAAATTGCATACAAATGTCTTACAGATGAGAGAAGTCCTTTTGGTGTTGCAGGCCTTTCAGAACTGTCTTTCTCTAGGGAGAATTGCTATCCAAATGGACAATATGTCAGTAGTTTGGTATATCTGCAAACAAGGGGAAACCAGATCTTACCCCCTTTGCTGAGAAGCAGTGAGAGTCTGGCAATGGGCAATCTCCTCTATCTACTTTCTTGTAGCAAAGCACATGCCAGGGAAATCCAATATTCTAGCTGACAAGCTCAGCAGGACTATCCTGATACCTCATGAATGGTCTCTCAATCAATCACTGGCAAATATGATCTTCTACAAATGGGGTCAACCTTGCTGCAATTTATTCATCTCTCCTCTCAACAACAAATGCAGCAGGTTCTTTGCCCTAATTCTCCCTCAGGGACAGTCACCGAGAGATGCTCTAATACACATTTGGGTCCTCCAGTCTTCTAGATGCTTATTCTCCCTTACCTCTAATCCCCAAATTTCTTCAGAAAGCACTCAGGTTGAAGAACAAAGTAATTCTCATTCCCCCCTTCTGGCCTCAGCAAGTGTGGTTCCCTTTCTACTTACTATGTCCACCTTGGACACTGGACCCCAGTCTAGACCTTCTTTCACATCCGCCAGGGATGACTCATCCAGACATTGCAGGCCTCAGACTGATCACATGGTTTAGCCAATTACAGTGATAGCTAGGTATTTGAGGGTTTCCTTCCTGTTCACCAAATGTTATTCTCATCCCAGAAACCATCTACAAGAAGATTTATAAGAGTAAATGGAAGAGATTTTCTTTTTGGGCACAGCAGAGGGAATTGGATCCTTTCATTGCACTAATCCATGCCATTTTAAGTTTTCTTGCTTCAGTTTTTCAAAGTGGTGCTAGTTTCTCCACAATCAAAGTTCATCTGGTAGCCATCTCCAACTATCACATCAGAGATAATGCTTCCCCTTTATCCAAGTTATGTAAAGCATTCCTTAAAGGTAAGTTTTTACTAAGACCTCTGATAAATATCCCATTCCACATTGGGAGATAACTGCTGTGTTGCAGAGCTTGATATGATCCCCTTTTAAACCTTCAGCTAAGGCAGAACTCAAATTTCTTTCTTGGAAAACACTCTTTCTTGTGGCCATAACTTCTGCGAGGCGAGTCTCTGAACTCCAAGCACTCACTTCAAAATTGCCTTATTTAATTTTTCATAAAGACATGGTTACTTTCCTTTGTATCCAAAATTGACCCTGAAGAAAACATCAATCAAGTGATCAACTTGCCGGTTTTCTTTCCTAAATTTGACAATAACGGAGAACATATGCTTCATCTTTTAGATGTACATAGACAGCTTCATTTCTATCTTCACAGGATAAAAGAATTTAGAAAAGCTGACCAATTGTTTCCTTTGCCAATAACAAATTGGGAAAATCAGTATCTAAAACTACACTAGCCAAATGGATAACAGATTGTATTTCTTATGTTTATTTTTCAAAAGTTTAACCTTGCCAAAACAGCCAAAAGCACACTCAGCTAGTGTTAAGAGAAAAAGTTTTAAAACATACTGTTATTTGTCTCTTTCTCCCATCTAGCAAAATGAATATGCTATTTGCTGAAGTGTTGGTAAAAAAAGGTCATTGAACCATGTTTATTAAAGATGGGCTTTACCTATGATAGATGTAGTTTGCTTATGAACTTGAATAACATCTGTTTTCTATAATTCTGAATAAGAGTTAATTTACTGAGGCAGGCTGTGGAAAATTCCAGCTACCACTGTTGAACTAAGTATTCTAACATTCTGTACTAACTGTGGTTTTGAGGTAAACATTCTACACTAACTGTGGTTTTGAGGTAAAACATTCTTTTCTGAGGTAATTTGTGATCCTAGATGTTTTTCATAGCCAACTGTCAACTGTCAGAAATGTAACAAAAGCTATTTTGGCTAGTGACAGGAAAGTATAAAAGTTGATGTCAGTAAACAAGCTGATCAGATTGAGATCATCTTGGCCAACATGCTGCTGTAATCTGGTTAGCTGAAAATAAAGAAGTAAAGAAGTTTTTCATCACCTGAGGCAGATGTGGCTCGCTTGAATTTTTTCTTCTGACATTTTAGTCCTTCGGACCGGAAACCTCTACGAAGATATGGATCAGACTGACAGAGACTGAAAAACCTGTGCAGGTGAGGGTTTCTTATCTTAAGATTCCCTCGACGGAAAGCCCTCCGACTGATTTGTTGTTGGAAAGAGGCCGGCCGCTCTCTGATCCCTATCTGAGGGACGGTTTCCAAACCAAAAGGGGAAACGGAGTCTCATCTGGTTCAAGTAGGATGAAAACAATTTTCTTTTAATTTAATTTAACCTTGTCAACAGGGGTTTTATTTTTAGTTAAGGGTGGGTAGGAATAATTGTTAAGATTATTTTGTTAGGATTACTTGTTATTTTGTTAGGATTACCTGTTATTTTGTTAGGATCCTTGTTAAGATAGCACCATTTTGTAATAAGCCCTGTAAAATAATTTTGATGCAGTCCTAAAATATACAGTCCTAAAATAAGAAATCTAGGGAAACATGGGTTCAAGTTGCTGCAAGTGTGAGAGTTTACATTTTTGAAGAAGTGGAAGTTGAAATATGATTTTGATGGTGCACTGAATAAGAATGCCTGTGCAAAATTGGTTAGAGATTTGAAAAGAGATGCAGGAACTAGAACTAAAAAGCAGAGACAATTGGGATTTCCCCAAGCACAAAAATGGTTAGAAGAAGCAAATAAATGAGCTATAAAAGAAAAACAGTGTCAGGAAAAAGAGAAAATAAATCAAAAGGGATTACTGGTGCCAAGTGGAAAAGTAGCTTTATTTTTGATAAGGAGGATGAGCACACAGTTTGTGCAGTACAGAGGCAGGCAACCGCCCCACCGTATGGTGAAATTGCTGCTGTCGTACTGGGGGAACCTCCTCAATATCAGTCTGAAGATGTGGGATCTGTACAGCAGGGTGGGTTATTAGCTGCTGAAGGAAATGTTGTGACCCCTCCAATTTACTCACAAATTCCCGTAGTACCTAAGGTTGCTTTGCAACAGGTAGACCAACCTATGCAGTTAAGGTCAGGACCAGCAGGGCAAGGAAGTTGGGCTATTAAACTTTCTGACCATTCAGAAGCTCTTCCCTTAATGCAAGTTGCAAACCCACAAGCAGGAGATGTTGGATAAGAACCAACTATTTTAGTTTATCGTCCCTGGGCTAGAGAGGATATAAAACGAGCTACGGATGGTATTCCTCATCCCAAGGTTAATTTTCAAAAGTTTTCTGAGGACATAGTTGGCATGCATTTAAGTTATCATCTAAATGGTTTAGAAGTAGAACAAGTAGTGTAACAAATCTTAGGTCCAGATTGGCACTTAGTTTGTGGTACTTGGACATGTAAGGAAGATGACGGCACTACATTAAAGCATAATTCTGGGGTGTTAGACACACGAGTCACTGACCTGTTAAAGAGAATTTCTGATAAGTGGTGTCCAAGAGCAGATTGGACAGTAATAAATCAGTGCATCCAAAATGATGATGAATCTGTAGATCATTATATTGTAAGATTGACAGAAGTGTTCAATAACCATTGTGGAATGATGATTCCGCAGGATCAGACTAATGATAGTCCGTATGAACAGCAATTGAAAAATGCTTTTCTTAAAGGTTGTAAGGCTCCAATACATAGTTTTATAACTAAGCTCATGGTAGATCACAGAACATGTAGACTGCAACCTTTGTTTGAATATGCACGGCAAGCTGAGTGACATTTTAATCTAAAAAAGAAAAAGAAAGTACAAGTGTTGGCAGTAGGGGATGATGGTGGGATATTCTTAGTACAGGACCAAAGAGGGCAAGGGCGCCGTGGTGGTGTAAAAAAACGTGGGGGCCCGCAATGGGACACGTTAAATGAACCGGGTGGACATTCAGCCTATAGGAAAAGGTTAAAATGTGGAGAATGTTTTAAATGCGGTAGACGTGGGCATTTCGCTGCCGACTATGAAGAGTGGCAACATCCCCACAGCTTACGAACAAGGGCTCCGCATGACTATATGATAGTAAAGAAAGGCGCCATCTTCATTATGGGGATAGTGAAAAGGCAGACACTCTCTACAATGAATGTCAGAACACTCTAATGGAAGGGCGAGATTGTGACTGTGAAGTCATAAACCTGGCAAATTTGGGTATTGCTATGCATCTAGATCAGAAACCCATGATAGAGTTTTTGGTTGAGGGACAAAAAGTGGAGTTTTTATGTGATTCAGGTGCATCGCGTACACTTTTGGGTCCAGCAGTTCTGCCTCTGAACTGCGAAACAGATGAGTTTTCCTTGTAAAAGAGGCAAACGGGAAAATTTATAAGGAACCACTGTCTCATCCTCTACTGTTCACAGATCCGCAAACAAACCAAATTGTTAGGTGTAGGGTAATTATATCAAAAGTTTGTCCAGTTAATTTGCTAGGAAGAGATTTGATGCATGTGTTTGGAATAGTGGCAATTCCCACACCTAAAGGTATTGAGGCAAAAAGGTTAGCGGATGGCTTAGTAGTACAGGGAGTACAAGACTTGTTTACTGGTATAGCCTAGACTTGATTTCAGACAGCCCGGGGAGGGTTGATACAGAGTTGATCAATCTAGCTCTAAGTAAATCTATTAGCGGGTCACCGCAGGTTGCAGCGCACTTACATTGTACAATGTTCTATAAGGCCCCTGGTCCGGATAAAGAATTTGAAAAAGAATTCTTTAAGCACAAGTGTGCAAGGATAATTTTGAATGATATGTTTTGGGATATGCAAGGTAATACAGTAGTGACCTGTACTCTGACTAAGGAAATGAGTTCTTTATATCGCTCAAGTTATAGCCCACATATCTCAGTTACTAAAGCAGTGGGAACACATTGGATAGATTTGGCGAAAAAGGTAACGATTTGGAACACAATGTCTGAAAGTCAGTTGAAAGATTAACAGATCCAGGTACAAAGAGTAAATTGGGTGACTTGGGCACGACCAAGTGTGCACCTCAGGGATGACAAAATAGAAATGGCATGACAAATCCTCCTAACTCAAGAGGAAGATAGTGCATTAAGTGCCTTGCCTGTAGATTTATGGTCAAAAGGTAAAGGAGATGTAGGATTAATGAAAACAGCAGGTGAAGTTTGTATAACTGCAAAGTCAGGTTTTAGACCTCGTAAGCACCAATATCCACTAAGTAAGCAAGCAGAGGAAGGAATTAAACCAGTTATTGAACAGCTAAAACAGGTAGGAATTCTTGTTGAATGCCCAGATTCACCCTGCAATACTCCGTTGTTTCCTGTAAAGAAACCAGATGGGTCATGGAGTTTGGTTCAGGATTTACAAGCAGTTAATTCAGCTGTGATCCCAAGAGCACCGGTGGTCCCTGACCCCTATACATTACTTAATGATTTACTACCTCAGCACAGATATTTTTCTGTCATAGATATAAGCAATGCTTTTTTCTCCATGCCACTACACAAGGAGAGTAGATTTTAGTTTGCATTCACTTTCCAAGGTAAAAGATACACATACACCAGGTTGCCACAGGGTTATTGTGAGAGTCTGACAATATTCGCACAAGAAATGGCTGCGAATTTAGCTCAGTTTGTTCCTCCAGAGGAAAGCCAGGTTCTGTTGTATGTAGATGATATTTTGTTGGCCTCACCCACGCAGGAAAGTTGTAAAAAGGATACCCTAGCCCTTCTTGGTTTTTTAGCTGAGCAAGGACATAAAGTAAATAAAGAAAAGTTACAATTGTGGAAAGCACAAGTAAAGTACTTATATTACTTAATTTCGCAGGCAGGTAGACAATTGGAAAATAAAAGAAAACAAGCAATTCTTGAAGCACCTATGCCTACGACTAAGCGGGAGATGATGTCATTTTTAGGTGTGACTAATGTTTGTAGAAGTTGGATTCCTAATTATGCTGAAGAAGTAGGGCCATTGACCACGCTGATCTATGACACGCCCATGGCAGCTAAAAGTAATATACAGTGGACAGATAAGGCAATACAAGCATTTAATAGAATTAAGCAATTGATAGCAAGATCCTCTGTTTTGGGTTTTCCGAACTATTCTAAGCAGTTTGTACAATTGGTTGATTGTAAGGGAGGATATATGACTTTGGTTCTGGTACAAGTACATGGGGAAAAACAGATACTGGTAGCTTTTTATTCCTCCAGATTAGATCCTGTTGCAAGGGCATTGCCGCATTGTGTTCAAGCTGTAGTGGCAGCCGCCATTGCAGTGCAAGCCTCAGTATCATTAGTTTTGTTTCACCCATTAAAATTGCGAGTTCCACATTCAGTAGCTACTATACTTTTGCAAGATAAGATAACCTTTTTATCTTCTAGTTGACATTTGTCATGTATGACAGTGCTGCTGACACAGCCACATATGACCATAGAAAGATGTACTACTCTTAACCCGGCGACACTTTTGCCGACTCCAGAAGAAGGTACTCCACACATTTGTTTAGAGAGCATTCATGACAAAGTACTTCCCCGACCAGATTTAACGGATATTCCGTTGGTAGATTCTGATCTTATTTTGTTTGTAGACGGATCAGCAAAGAAGGACACTGTAGGAAGAACACTAGCAGGGTATGCTGTCACCACAGAAACTGAAGTTTTGGAAGCAAAAGGATTGTCAAACATTTATTCTGCACAAGCAGCTGAGTTAGTGGCTTTGACTTGAGCTTGTACCTTGGGGGGGGTAAAAAAGTGACAATTTATACAGATAGTCAATATGCTTTCTCTACTGTACATGTTTTCACTCAACGATGGAAGAATAGGGGAATGGTTACTGCGACAGGCAAACCAATAAATCACAGAGATTTAATTTTACAGTTGTTAGATGCAGTGCAATTACCACTTCAGATAGCGATATGTAAATGTTCCGCACATACCAACTAAAAAGATCCTGTCTCCAGGGGAAATGCTTTTGCTGATATGGCTGCAAAAAAGGCAGCTCAAGAAAATGATTTGCTTTTACATGTTGCAAAAGTGTTGCATATGTGTAGGTTTTTTAACCTGGCACAATAAACTGTTGTTTTCAGGATCCATGTTTTGCTGGTTCTGATTATTTCTGCTTTATGTTACATTTGGAACCGGGCAATTGCTTCACGTGCAGGAATTTTTTTCCTGTATTGCTTTTACATGACAATGATTTAGAGCCCGGACACCTCTTAGACTCAGAGACACTAAAAGTAATTCAAACATTGACAACACAGAAAGAAAAATGTCGTTGGGTAAAATATGGTATCAGTCAACAGGATGGGTTGTATAGGGCATCAGATGGCAAAATGGTATTACCCTCAAACCTTTTAGGCATGCTGCATTGGTTAGCCATGGACCTGCCCATGTAGGAGTACAGACAATGGTTCAAATATTGTCTAAGGTGTTTTGGTGTAAAGGATTTTCAACTTATGCAAAGCAATTCTGTTTATCTTGTTTATTATGTGCAAAGTATCATGCTTAGGGGGGAGTTAAAAAATCTCAGCAGGCATTCCCTACCCCTCCATATCCATTCCACACACTCTGTATGGACTTTATTGAGTTGACACCTTCAGAGGGAAAAAGGTTCTGTCTAGTTATAATTGATGCTTTTTTCTAAGTGGGTAGAAGCTTTTCCAGTAAAGCATCCTGAGGCACACACAGTAGCAAAGCTTTTGACAACAGAAATAATTCCCCGATTTAGTTTACCAAGACGCATTTACAGTGATAATGGGTCTCATTTTGTTAACCAGATTGTTCAGAAGTTGGGTCAAGTGTTTCAAATTGATCTCAAGTACCATTGTGCTTACCATCCGCAGTCAGCTGGACTGGTGGAGAGACACAACGGTGTCTTGAAGAGTAAGCTCCGCAAACTGATGGCAGAAACGCATATATCCTGGACTGCGTGCCTTCCATTGGCACTCCTGTACATGCGAATCTCACCCTCCTACAAAGGACTTACACCATTTGAACTTTTGTTTGGGAGACCATATTACATCCCGCAGTGGCAAGGATTGTTGCCAGCGGAACGTGAGGGGGGTGATGATCTGGCGGATTATATGAAGAAGCTGCTAAATGTCAAGTCTCTTGTAACCAATAACTCCTTTGCAGATTCCAGAAGTGAAACCTTGTTAAGCGTGGCACCCGGGGACTGGGTGTGGATCCAAATTGTGAAGAGAAAGAACTGGTCATCCCCCAGGTGGGAAGGCCCATATCAAGTACTTATCTCGACACCTATGGCTGTAAAGATCACAGCAAGGACTTCGTGGATTCATATCACCCACTGTAAAAAACTTAAGACTTTTCCTTCTGCCATTAATGTTGGTCAGACTCCACCAGACCCCTGAACGCAAAGTCTGACTACAAAGGAAGGATGGCCATGTTCAACTGGTACTTGAACTGTTACATGATGATGATTTTGGTGGCGAAAGTAAATATGTCCATATGAGAAGGAACAGTTGTGAGAGAAAAAGGAATGGTGGTGCTGCAAGCGCAAACAGGTGTTACTACTGTGTTCAAGGTAAAACTTTGTAAAGGAATTTTGGACTGTTCTAAATGGAATAATTATGATTTCTTGACTCGTGCAAAATACTTGTGCAATAGAGACTGTATGTCTTGGTCAAATGTTTGGTGGTCAACAGATGTGAATGGATGGGAAACAAGTGGTGCAGTGATACCAGTGAAAGATAAAAGCAGACAACAAAGAATAAAAATTGCGCATTTCCAAGGTACCGAAGTAATTCGAGCTTTGAAAGGTTTGGAGATGTTATCCGAAGAATTGGCAGAGAACTCTGGGGTAAATAATCCCTTCACAGACTTTCTACAAGTGTGGTTTGGAAAATGGAGTCATCTCATCAGCAGTTTCCTGGTGTCCGTCGGAGTCGCTGTGGCTATTGTGGTGGTATGTGGTTGCTGTTGTATACCCTGTATCAGAGGTCTTCTACAAAGACTGGTTGATACTGCTGTTACAAAGACGATGTACCAGCAGTTGCAACAGACTGGTGAAAGTGAATACATTGAAATGTGACTTTTGCAAATGTTTTGAAGTTTAAAAGCTTGTCTTGCAAATGAAGTAATGTATGCAAAGAAAAACTTCATTTTTACCATATATTGCTGAAATAAAAAGACAAATAAAAGTGTTTTGAGGGGGGGAATGTTAAGTGAAAAAGTTTTAAAACATACTGTTATTTGTCTCTTTCTCCCATCTAGCAAAATGAATATGCTATTTGCTGAAGTGTTGGTAAGAAAAGGTCATTGAACCATGTTTATTAAAGATGGGCTTTACCAATGATAGATGTAGTTTGCTTATGAACTTGAATAACATCTGTTTTGAGTTAATTTACTGAGGCAGGCTGTGAAAAATTCCAGCTACCACTGTTGAACTAAATATTCTAACATTCTGTACTAACTGTGGTTTTGAGGTAAACATTCTACACTAGCTGTGGTTTTGAGGTAAAACATTCTTTTCTGAGGTAATTTGTGATCTTAGATGTTTTTCATAGCCAACTGTCAACTGTCAGAAATGTAACAAAAGCTATTTTGGCTAGTGACAGGAAAGTATAAAAGTTGATGTCAGTAAACAAGCTGATCAGATTGGGATCATCTTGGCCAACATGCTGCTGTAATCTGGTTAGCTGAAAATAAAGAAGTTTTTCATCACCTGAGGCAGATGTGACTCACTTTAATTTTTTCTTCTGACAGCTAGGTCAATGGCTACGTCAGCTCCTTTTTAGCTTTTATTGATTATATTTGTGCAGTTGCCACTTAGTCTAATGATCATACATTTATTGTTCATTACAAGTTGGATATAATTTCCAGAAACAGGGCTGCATTTAGTTCTGCAGTTCTTCAGAATATCCTTCCATGAAGGCCACCCAAGGTTACCGTAGCTGGGGTCTCTATCCCATTCTTTGAGGAATGAATGAAAATGACAAACATCAGATATAAAAGTTATGTACTCACCATAACTATGCATCTGTGTTGTCCATTTTCATTCTTGCTTAACTTTCCTCCCACCTACCCCCTATCCATGTCTTTGGGAGTGACCTGATGAAGTTTTTTGTTAGGAACCACAGTTCCTGTTTGAGCCCCTGTTCTGTTACTGTACTGTTTCTCTGTATTATTATTATTATCATGCTATATGTTTAGATAGTTATATAGTAGAAGCAAACCCGATCTGAGGTGGTGCAGTGGACAAGACCATTATGGGGAAAGGGAGGAGCTCAAGAGTTAGATCCTAGAATCTAGTGAAAAGCAACAGAGTTGGATCTGAGGGTCAGATCTGAGAAAGATTCATTGAGGAAGAATGAAAATGGACAACAAAGATGCATAGTTACAGTGAGTACACACATTTTATTTTATTTTTTTTACTAACCATATCTTGCTACATATGCATCCTATTCCTGCTAAACATCTACATTTTGTGTGATGTTGCACTTAACTTTTACCCCATTCATGTAAATGAAAACATTTTACCACTTTCCAAGGCACATAAATTGGAAGAGTTAATACATGAAATGTTAGAAATTAAATTTGGCCTGCTTAAATCTTGGTGTGCTGTCCACAACCTAGACATAGATGGATACCAGAGCCCTGGTTCAGACAAGATTCCTTAGTCTGCCTTTCAGTAACAGTATCCTACCAGTCCTTCCACAGCTAAGCATCAAATACATATCTCATAGGTGGCATCTCACAGCTCTTGTCACATAGCACATTTTGCCCAATAGTGGCAGTATCTCCTAATAGATCAGACTGTGGCCCATATTGGTCTGACTGTGAATGCCTCATATGGGAACCATCTCAAACTTGTATTTGCTCTGGTCTGTAACTCCCTTTACTAATGCTTCATTAATCACCATTATTCATAAGGGTATAGCCTCATGTATATCCCAGCATAACACATTTATTTTTAGACTACTTCAAACTCTAGGGGTTCTATTCACTAAAAAAATCTCCTGGCAACCTGTCATGACAATTCTCTTTAATTCATATAGTCTATTCACCTGCAGACCTATCTTCAACATGTGTAAGCATACTTTACTGGAGGAGGTGTTAAGCAAACCCTGAAGAATAACCCCAACTTTATTAATCACCCTCATCCTCAGCAGTCCACTGCTTCATGTTTACAAGTTTTTCTGCAAAGGAGCTTATAGCCTAAGATATTCTTGACATCTTTTGTGCCTTCATTCTTAACTTCCAGTATCTATTAGTCCCCACATCTTCTACCACCTGCTACAGTTCAGAACTCTCTCAAACCAGCCTGCAACACAACTGGGCAAATAAATATCCTTCTATCCTTCCAGAATAAGTATGTTTTGTTAATCAGAGGGAGATGTCAGAGCCAGGATGCTCTATGGGTAACCTTACTTCTTAGAAGTATATTTAAATCCCTAGTAAAATATGAGCTTTCTTCAAAATCTCCATTATCAGACTGTTGGACTGCATTTGCTGGGCTTCACATGGAGTGCGAGAATCTCACCTAAACAGCACAAGTCTTCTAAGTTCAAAAATAAATATGTTTTTTCTCGTCTTTAGCCCCCAAAATGTCTAGGTAGATATTAGTAGTCTACTTGTTAAAAAGTAATGGCACATGACTCCTTGACCTCAATGGGGAAGTGCATTCAGATCCATGGATTATAACCGAAGGTCCTTCATCTTATCTGTTCCACATATTTATGCTTCCCTGTACGTCTTGATGTTCTTCCAGCCCATATTGTTTTCCCAAAACATTTGAGCTTGAAACTACTTTCTCTCTGTCATTTCGTTTTTATTGAAACTAACCAGCTTGGAAAGAAAGTAAATCCAGAGCAGATATTAGGGGATATAAAAAAAGGAAGAAAAGAAAATGTTTATCACTGTAAAAAAGAAATTGGAAGTCCACAAAACATTCAAAGTAGGCTGTTTTGAAAATACCAAATTTGTCAAGGAATCTGAATATTCTGTTAAAGTTGAAGGTTTTATCACTGGCCTTTTAAAGGAAATGAATCTGAAAAGGTATGTGATAATTTTCCTGACAATGAATATTATAATAGGATTACATGGGAAATAAAAGAGAGAAATTTTAAACTAAACTGCGTTATGTGTCACAGAGGTGACTTTCTTCAGTTTGAACACAGGGCCTTGTTCACCTTTAGTTACCTTTCTATTGTACATTTTTGTACACATGATGCTGAATCAACTATTGTGCTTTTCTTTTTGTTAGTACAATAAGTAAACCCTTAGAGGTATTTTACTGAGCTACTAATGCAACCATGTTTGTACTCTGAATTCCACTATCAGATAAATGACTTATCTTATTGCTGAATAATATTTGTGTCTGGGCATTTTTCACTTCTTTTAGCATGGTTATATTTGAACTTTAAGCTATAAACATAGGTTCATAGGTTCATAGATTAGTACTAAGCTAACTGCCCTTGCGAGCCATTTTAAGCCTAGCCAATTATCCCTTGTGAGACTGAAACCCTGCACCTTGTGTTTGTAAGGCAAACACCTTAACCATTAGGCCGCCCTCCCAACCAATAACATGATTTTATAAAGGTTCATCTGCAAACTAACATCTCTATATGGAAACATATTTCCCCAGTGGCAAAAATGGGTGTGTCTCTAAACTGGAACCTGAGCTTTGCATGCTGTGTCTTGGTTGGTTTGTTCAGTATCAATACATTTTAAATTGCTCTGAACCCCATTTTTAGATTTGCCTCAACAGTAGAAGCAGCTGTGAAGTCCGGCTATATCCCACCAGACTGACACCAATTAATGTGATGTCCCATACTATCCTGGGTCAGTAACTAAGAAGCTTCAGTCCTCACTAATGACTCCAATATGACACTGTCACTTAAACAAAAGTAATATTTCACAATTTTACCCTAAGAGCACGTCAAGAATATGCTCTATTTTCCTGGGACTGGACTATATGCATCTGTCCACCCCCAAATGTATTTTCTTATTATACATTTAAGAGCAATGTGTCCCAGTTTAAGTCCTCGGATACACTCACACTCAAAGTAAATTTAAATGTCACACATCCAAACACTTCTGGGAAAGCCTAACACAGATTTCCAGCTATGTCCCTTCCCCAAAATAATAGGGTAAAGCTACCACTAGTCAGAATGTCTTCATGCCCTTCTAAAGGGGTGTTCAATTATGAAATTTAAGTATCAAAATAAGTAATAGCTATGACCATAAACAAACAGGCCTTCGAGGTGATCTGTTGAGTATCAAGCAGGTATAAGCACTCTCTAATCCCTAAAGAAAAACACTGATTTCCACCCACAATGTAAAGTAATGAAAAGCACGTAGTAATAAGTAAAATGATTACACAAATGTAAATCAATAGCTTTCAGTAAACACCAGATTTCAATCACCAGAAAGGTAAAATTAAACTGTGGGATAGGAGTCCATTATTCTAGAAAAACTCTATCTTAATAACTAAGCTTCCTAATGTAACTAAAGAATACTGTCCCTGATATAATCTAACACATAACAGCAAGGCAAAAGCAGGCTTACAGTTTTTGGTGAGTTTTCTTTCATGGGTGTCCGCTGATTGCACAACTCCATAATTAACTGCAGTTTCAACTGTCTTGTTTTTAAAATAACAGACAGCTGTTTGAAAATGTTATTTTTCTGTCAATCAGCTGTTTAAATAATCCCTTAGCAACCAGGGACATTCTAATGACATCACTCACTGTTCAACTGATTCTCCACAGTACTTTAGAATGTCCATGTCAAACATGCACATTTAGAAATGCATCAAAACATTGACAGATTCTCCAAACAGTCTGTACAAACAGGGAAATACTCAACATTTAAAAAACTAATTTACATCCTCACAACTAGACATGCTGGCATACAATATAGGTCAATACACTCAAATCTCCTTCCAGACATGCAAACATAGATGACAGTGTTTTCATTTTTTTTCACATTTCTCCCCCTTATGACTCAAGCATGATTTTCAATTGACCCTTGAAAACCAACACTTGAGAAAAATGGATCTGTCTGGGAATATCAACCCACTCCTCTCCTAGGCAATCCATCCACATTGGCATTATTAACCCCACTGCAGTGTTTTTCTCTTTCTGAGGAAACTCGCCTGTGCACAGCCCCCCACCCCATAATTTGAAGCATCTATCTGTACAATAAATTCTTTATTGTAGTCTGGGCTAGCTAACACAGGGGATCCTCCCAAAATCTCTTTTAAGTTTTTAAAATATCTGTGCACAATCTGTGGTCCACACTACCTTGTCCGATTTATTTTTCCTAGTTAGGTCTGTAAGAGGTGCAGCTGTGGTACTGTAATTGGGCACAAATTTTCCACAGTAACCCGCTGTCCCTAAAAATGCTTTCACTTGTTTCTTAGTAACAGGAACTGGACACACTTGGATAGCTTCCACCTTGACAGGTTCTGGCCTAATTGTACTACTTCCCACTTTGTATTCTAAGTAACTGACTTCCACCATACCCCGTTGACACTTACTGGGTTTAATGGTCAATCATGCCCTACTTAATCTATCCAAGACCTCCCTAACATGTTGGTCTACAAATGCCTGTAGCATAGTCTTCAATGTAGAGTTTAACCTCTCCACAAGACCATTAGTCTGGGGATGGTAGGGTGTGGTCTTTAGATGTTTCACCCCACAACACTTCCACAAACAAGTCAGCAGGTCTGACATGGAGTTGGCACCTTGGTCAGTCAGTATTTCCTGTGGAAAACCTACTCTGTTGAAAATTTCTAGCAAAGCATTTGCCACCTTTTCTACATTAATATCACCTGAAAAAGGAATATTAGGAATGTTTGCTAGAAGTGGAAGATGGTAGGCTCAAGGCTCAACTCACTGCCACAGTGCTTCACCTTCCAGTCCTCCTTTAGGAGTCCACTCTATACAACAAACCTTCCTTCTCTGCCTCAATATCCCCTTTCCAAGGAATATCTGCTGCTGCTACAGGATAGCTGCTTCTCTGAAACAGCTAGTACACTAGTCCCAACTTGGCTACTGGACCTACATGCCTGTCTCCCAGCCTAACTACATTTCACTGCATGCACACAAGGCACTGCATCATCACAGTCATTCCCTATCAGGACATCTGCAGGAATATTCTCAAACAAAAGCTCCCCTTCCACAGGAAGCCTAGTAACTTCTGACAGCTGTGCCTTGCTGTCACTCTGGGTACCACCACTCACCTCTGTCCTTACAGTCACCATATGCAAGGGAACATCAGTACTCACCAGCAGCTGTGGCTCACATTCAGATTTACTGCTACCTGATAGCACTTTCTCTGAATCTACATCCCTATCTCCAAGCCTGACTGCATAGGTTCTCCTCAGCCTCCATTTCATATTGGCGACACTTCTCCTCAGCCTCCAGACATTGGGCTTCCAGGTGCAGTCTGTCCAACTCCAGATGGATTCTCAGGTCCTCCGAAGAAAATGTGGACTGTCCCGTCTTGGCAGGCTGCACATTACCAACACCAAACTGCATATCCTCCGAATGGCTGGTCTGAGCTGTGGCTGCAACCAGGGCTGAAATCATTGCTTCCTTAGTCAGGTTGGCATGCACTAATCCTCTGTCTTCACACTCCTTAGCCAACTGTATCTTTGTCAGCTTGCTAAAATCTTCTGCTGACATTCTTGCCTGCTATCTCTGACTATCTAACTAAAAAAAAAAAATAAAACTGTGGTGGATTGAAATTCTGAATGTTTACCTTGTGGCTGCCAAGACTGCACACCTTAATGGCAACTACTCACAGGCTACTGGAATCCATTTAAAAATCCCACACTGCTTCCACCATTAATGTGATGTCCGGCTATATCGCACCTGAGTAACACCAATTAATTTGACATCCCTTACTATCCTGGGTCAGTAAATAAGGAGATTTAATCCTCACTACTGACTCCATTATGAGACTGTCACTTAAACAGAAGTAATATTTCACAATTTCCCCTAAGGGTGCAACAGGAACATGTTCTATTGTCCTGGGACTGGACTGTATACCTCTGTCCACCCCAAATGTATTTTCTTATTATACACTTCAGAGCAATGTGTCCTAGTTTAAGACCTCTGATACACTCACACTCAAAGTAAATTTAAATCTTACACATCCAAACACTTCTGGGAAAGCCTGACGCAGATTTCAACGATGTCCCTTCCTCAAAATAATACAGTAAAGCTGCCACCAATTAGAGTGTCTTCATGGCCTTCTAAAGGGGTGTCCCATTATGACAATTAAGTATTAAAATAAATGATAGCTATGACCATAAGCGACCAGGCCTTCAAGGTGATCTGGAGAGTATCAAACAGGAATAAGCACTCTGTAATCTCTAAAGACAAACACTGATTTCCAGCCACAATGTAAAGTAATGAAAAATGTTTAATAAGTAAGTAAAATGGTCACAACAATGTAAATCAATAGCATTCAATAAACATCAGATTTCAATCACCAGAAATGTAAAATTAAACTGTAGGATAGGAGTCCATTATTCTAGAAAAACTCTACCTTAATAACTAAACTTTCTTAATTTAACTAAAGAATACTGCCCCTGATCGAGTCTAACACATAAAAGCAAGGCAAAAGGTAGGCTTACAGTTTTTGGTGAATTCCCTTTCATGGGTGTCCACTGATTGCACAGCACTGTAACTAACTGCAGTCTCAATTGTCTTATTTTGGACCCGCGGTGGTGGTGCTGCGGTAGCGTTGTCGCCTCACAGTTAGACTTGTCCTTTCGATTCTCAGTTAGAGCATCTTCTGTGTGGCGACATGCGTGAATGGGCGTTCCTTCGTTGAAGGTTGTGCGTTAGGCCCGGCAAGCCAGCACGTAAAAATCTACTGCCAATCATTAGCAGACCAGAGTTCCGCTGTGGCGACCCCTAACTGGGAAAAGCTAAAAGACACAACAACAACAGACAGCTGTTTGATAAAGATCTTTTTCTGTCAGTCAGCTGTTTAAATAATCACTTAGCAACCAGGAACATTTTAATGACATCACTCACCATTCAGCTGATTCTCCACAGTACTTTAGAATTTCCCTCTCAAACATGCAGAATTAGAAATGCATCAAAACACTGACAGATTTTCTAAACATTCGGTACAAACAGAGAAATGCTCAACATTTAAAAAACTAATTTATATCCTCACAACTAGACATGTTGGCATACAATACAAGTCAGTTCAAGAATTCACACAAATCCCCTGCCAAACATGCCACCACAGATGACAGTGTTTTCATTTTCTTCACAACAGCATAAATGTCTATCCCTACAGAAGTCAGGTGTCTCCCTGTTAAGGAAAAGTCTTATCTACTTATGGTAAACTGGTACACAAAGTTCTGTACCAGGCTTATTATCTGTATTTTTCAGACAGACATAACCATGTACCTCCCTCTCAGTATGCATTAAAGGCAGAGAGCTATGAAAATGCCTTTTTAAAGATAGGCTCAACTATTTGGAACTCATTCCTAAGTGATCTGAGCTGTGTTGTAGACCCTAAATAATTGGGCATGAAACTTAAATACTACTTACACTCTCAGGGTACTTTCTTATTATCCACTTCATACACCAGCTGAGCGCATTAACTGTAAATATAAGCTATGATAGTATGCTGTTCTTGTGCTAATTCTATTAATGACATCAGACTCTTATTTTTGGCATATATTGCTTTCTCTACTTCATTTTCTCTCATTTTATAGCTCTGTTCAACTTGTCATTGCTCTCCCTTTAACTCTTCTCTCTTCCCTTTTGGCACCATTGTACTAACATCGTTCATTAGCCCCTCTTGCCCATTTCAGATTATTTACATTTGTCTTAACTTTCCTGATTCCTCCGCAGACCCTACCACACTCTACCAATAAATCACTTCCTAATTTTCAACTCTTCCCATTATCATGACTTCTCCCTTACTCTCTATTTCTTTCTCCTACTACTTTGTTGTATTACCCTGGTATCTCATTTGTGTTACTTAGTTGTTCTTTAATTTGTGCTTTTTTAGATAGTTTATAAAATTGTATTTTACCTTTTGGTTATTATTTTAGTTTATAAAATTGTATTTTACATTTTGATTGCTATTTACATCATGTTATAAGTGATTGTTTACCCAATGCTTTGCAACTTCTCTGTGATTATATATTAAAACTGACAATTTGCCTTTTTTAATATATAACTTTCTGTTTTATTAACCCCATGACACAATTATTTAAATGTTTTTTTTCACATCCACATGGTCTTGTCTGAGGGTTCCTCTTCCTTTGTCCATTCTGTTCCTTTTTCATGAACGAGAGGCAGGCACTATCCAGTTCAAGAGAGAAAATGGTATGGCTCATTCCTTCCTAAGCTGGACCTAATCAACCAATTGCTTTCTTCAGAAAGGAAGGAACCAGGTGACAAGGGCTTGGCCAGACTGCTGGAACCAGTGAATTCCCTTCCGATTGGAGCTCCTTATCCTCACAGCAGCTCACTAGAGCTCCATTAGTGTTGCTGTCAGTTGGGTCCATGCCCACCTTTGCACACATGCTAATCCCCAGCCCTTAGGTGATGTGATCTGTAGGATCATGCTCCATGGATGCTTCTACATCTAGTGCTCCCTCTAGGTGTCATGCAAGTGGCGGGCCTGAACAACATCTCTTCCCTGACAGGGTTGGTGCGCAGATAACAATCACTCATCCCCATCCTCCCTGCCTTTCTCTCTCCAGCAACTGCACTGCTAATTGAATAGAGGTCATCTGGGTCACATTCTGGGCTACATCTTTCTGCCTGTGGGAATTTATATATATATATATATATATATCTATACAGGGGATATAAAAAGTGTACATACCCCTGTTAAAATGCCAGGGTTTTTTGATATAAAAAAAATGAGACCACAATAAATAATTTCAAAAATTTTCCCACCTTTAATGTGACCTATAACCTGTACAATTCAACTGAAAAACAAACAAATCTGTCAGGGTAAAAATATAAAAAATAAAAACGTACAATAAACTATTTGCATAAGTGTGCACACCCTTAAACTAATACTTTGTTGAAGCAGCTATTGATTTAATTACAGCGTTCAGTCTTCTTGGGTACATACCTGCTATCAATTAAAGAGACTCTAATTAACCCCAAATAAGGTTCAGCTGTCCTAGTAGGATTTTCCTTACATTTACTCAGTTGCCTGCTACAGCAAAAGGCATGGTTCGCAGAGAGCTTACAAAGCATCAAAGGGATCTCATTGTTGAAAGGTATCAGTCAGGAGAAGGGTACATAAAATTTCACAGCATTGGATATACCATGGAGCACAGTGAAGACAGTCATCAAAAAGTGGAGAAAATATGGGACAACAGAGACGTTGCAAAGAACTGGACGTCCCTCCAAAATTGATGAAAAGACAAGATGAAAACTGGTCAGGGAGGCTGTCAAGAGATTTACAGCAAGACTGAAGGAGCTGCCGAAATTTCTGGCAAGTACTGGTTGTGTACTACATGTGACAATAATCCCCCAACAAATTTGTTTGTTTTTCAGTTGCACTGTACAGATTATAGGTCTCATTAAAGGTGGGAAAATTTTTGAAATGATTTATTGCGGTCTCATTTTTTTATATCACAAAAACCTGGCATTTTAACAGGGGTGTTTAAACTTTTTATATCCACTGTATTTTTGAAGTTAAATAATTAAACTTGGTCGATTATTGTTGTTCCAGTCTTTGAGCATTATTTTCCTTTACACACCACCTTCCTGATTTTTAGTTATTGAGCAGGAAGCAGACAAAGGGTAATCCAATCCACCCTGGAGGACTTCAAAGCCCACCTGGAATCATAGAGATTTGCACTTGAGATGAAGCATTAGAAATTCAGAGTAGCTGAAATAAGCCAGTGACTGAAAACATAAAAAACAGAGAAAAAACAGAAACAGCATCAGTATGATCACCCTTTACCAGAGCACTGTGTGGACACCAAACCACTGCAGCCCATCAAACAAAACCTCTTACAGGATGCATGAAAGACTTAGGTATACCCTGAGACAGGAACTGTAAGAGATAGAACTGAGGGTAAAAGGTTCATAGGTAGGTACTAGGCTATTGGCCCTAGGGCCTATATGTCTAGCCAAAAAGGTACCCTGGCTTTCGCCACCCAAGAAAATTATTTTCCTGTGCCCCTGTCGAGCAGAGCCACAGAGGTGATCCCCGGGGTGAATTTCCTATTTCCCATCCAGTCATCAAGATTTTTCTTGAAGAGTGCTAATGAGGAGCTCTGATTGACATAGATAGGTAGTCTGTTCCAGAGTATGGGAAGTCTCTGGGACAGGAATCTATCCCTCCAGCAAGTTCTGTTTATTGTAGTGACAAGATTTAGGTCCCTACAGCATGTAGCTCGGAGGGATTGGGATTTCTTTAAGTGGAGCATGTCCAACAGCTCTGGGTTTGACATAGCTTTGTATGTTAGGCAGAGATCGCCTCTGAGTAAGCGATATACGACGGAGTAAAGCTGGAGTTTTTTTGAGATGGTCTGCATAGAGCATCTGTTTGAGGCCAGTAATCCTCTTTGTGAGGTATTTCTGTGTCCTTTCCAGTTGTTGTAGATGTCTTGTGAGGTACATATCAAAAGGGGCGTTGTACTCTATAATGGGTCTAATGAGTGATGAGTAGAGGGGAACAATGACCTCTTTTTTTCTGGATGAGAAACCTTTTGTGATAAGGTGTGCCTGACCACTGTGGCAATGTGATTATCAAAGGAGAGACTACTGTCCACCTGTGTCCCAAGGTCTCTTATCACACTTTCGGTGTTAAGTAGACTACCACCTATGTGGTAGTTCATGGGTACAGAGTTTTTACCAAGGGGGATGACAATGCACTTTTTGGCATTGAGCTTCAGGCCATGGCTTTAACACCAGGCATTTGTCTCAGTGAGGCCCTTTTATAGGATGTCCACATCTTTAGGAGTTTCGATTATGGCTCCTAGTTTGCAGTCATCTGCAAACTTCATTAGCCAAAGACCTTCTGTGTTAGCCTGTACTTCAGAGAAGTAGATACCAAACAGGAGAGGACCCAGGACTGAACCCTGTGGTACTCCACTTGTCACTGGTCTGAAGTCGGATTTGGAGTCCAACAGTCCCCAGGCCTCACTAGTGGTATTGATGCCAAAGAAAGATGGCATCATTAAGATCTCTGTGGACTGTAGAATACTGAATAGTCACACATACTCACATGTTTACTCTATGAACAGGACGCATGGAGCCTTGCAGCAGCTTAGGGTGTCTGTGTATATAACCAGTATTGCAATGACCAAGAGTTAATGCAGGTACCCTTGATACCTGCAGTCAATGAGACATCAACATTTGTGGCCCTATTTACTAAAATGATATTTAGAATAAAGAGTGCATCAACAATCTTCCAGAGGCTGATACATTGCATCCCAAAAGGAACAGGAATTTATGCTATTACTAACAAGGATTATATTGCTGTTCATGGGCAGAACATGTTCAACATGTCAGGGAGGTGTTATATAGAATGCAAAGGGCAGGACTAACTATTAAGGCCAAGTGTCATCTGGGTCATAGACTGGGTGGTGGTAAGATTGGGCCACAGCCAGCCAAATTCAAAGCTCTTTGATATTTCAGATTCTTAAAGAAACTTTGAGTGGACTGCCCTGTAATAGGCAGTTCCAGCTACAGTCAAGAATTCATTGTGCAGGTAGGCTCTGCCAACTGTCAGGTGGGATCTCTACATAGGCAGATTTCCTCAGAGGGAGAAGAGCACCCTATATTGTACTTGAGCTGCAGATATCAACAAAAAAAAGAATCCTATACAGCCACAGAGAACGAGTGGGCATAGTCTGGACTCTGCAAAAGTTGCAAACTTACATGTGTAACAGAAAGTTCACCATGGTTACATACCCTAACCCTTTAGAGTGGCTATATAGGGCAAGTGGGCAAAATGGAAAGTTTCTTAGATGGAGTTTAGCCTTGCATTCATATATCATGACTGTCTATCATAGGAGTGGTAGTATGCAGATGGTATGCCCGGAAAAAGAATGGGATAGTGTACCAGAAGAATTCATCTTTATCTCAAGATCCATTTCCTGAGGGTTGCCTATAGAATACTTTCCTGAGGTTCTCATGGGAAGAGAAACTGTAATGCCATGAGGGTATACTGCTCAACTGTACTTGGTTTTCAGGGACTGCCTGATTATGACTCAGATTTTAGCTCTGTCCCTTTTTAGCCCTCATAAAATTGGTGACTATCATTAAAAGGGCTGTGAATTACACTTAATAAATAATGAAAATAATTAGAATTATAGGCTTATTTTACTTGAGAAAATCTTTATTAATTCACATTTTCTTATTCTGTCAATGGCTCAGGTTAGTAGAACTAATATTTTAAAAGTGTCCCTGACTGTCTGATTATTTCTGGATTTGTCCCCGATTCTGATCAGATTTGTCCCTGATTCAATGAGAACTATGCATAGGGCATAAACCGCTCTATAATGGGATGGCTGCATTTTTTCTTTCTTTTCCTAAAAGAGACTGTAAATCATTGACAATTTACATTTAAGCTCTGTACAGTTTTCAACAAAAACTGCTCAGAGAAATTGTACTTATCAGAGTCCGTAACAGTGACAGGAGAATTGTATTTGTTCTCTTACATAATGTAGAGAAAAATGAATGCAGTAATTATTTTATGAAATGCAAAAATTGGTTTGGAATTAGAAACACATCAGTTGTTTGACTGTAATTGCAAGGAATAGCAAAATGGAAAAAGGGGTTGAACAAAAACAAAAAATGTAGTTATCCCTGTTTACTGCGGGGAAAAATAATAAGCACATATAAGTTGGTCTGGGATTGTCTCTTGCTGAGACCTTGCTGTAGAACACGTGTACATTTTTCTCTGTAGTCTACCTATACAATCTTCTAGTAACTCAGCTAATTTAATGATCAGTATTCTTTCATCTAGATTCAGATAGGACATTTAACTATTGCTAATAAGATTTTCCTTTTAAGAATTCTGTAGCTGCAGTTATTTTTTGTTCTCTATACATATACAGTAGCTATCAGAAGCCTGAAACACTATAAGCTTGAAAATCAAAATCCTGAAACCAAAAGCCGGAAAACTCAAAATCCCGAAAACCCAAAATCCTGAAACTCAAAATCCTGAAAACACAAAATAGACATACTGACGTCATTGTGGCTTTGCTATTGTTAGCCCTGTGGTGTTAGGTCATGCGTTGGGTTCAGGTAAGTGTGCAGTTGGTTTTATGTTAGGGTTAGGGGCGGTTTAAGTGAGTTAGGGTTAGGGCGCAGGTTAGGCATGTATGCAATAGTGACAAAAATTAGGGTTAGGGGCAGTTTAAGTGAGTTAGGGTTAGGGCGCGGGTTAGGTGAGTGTGCGATAGTGACGGACCTTAGGGTTAGGGTTAGGGTCAAGGTCAGTCGGTAGATATTAGTGTCTTTGTATTGGCATATTAGCATTATTTGTGTTTTCAGGATTTTGAGTTTCAGGATTTTGGGTTTTCAGGATTTTGAGTTTTCAGGCTTTTGGTTTCAGGATTTTGATTTTCAAGCTTATAGTGTTTCAGGCTTCTGATAGGGAACCACATATACATATGCATTT
This sequence comes from Protopterus annectens, assembly GCF_019279795.1. Classification (NCBI taxonomy): domain Eukaryota; kingdom Metazoa; phylum Chordata; order Ceratodontiformes; family Protopteridae; genus Protopterus; species Protopterus annectens. Next base: position 1,130,993,444 of record NC_056730.1, read on the forward strand.
ACCTCTGCATATTTAAATTCTGTCAGCACAGACTGATTTCTTTATTTTCTAATTTTTTTATTTATTCACTTTTTAAGATTTTGTGGCTGAAATTTATTTATGTATTATTTATTATTTGATAAGAGGGTATTATTTCCCAATGAATTTGTCAAGCTGTTGATATCAGCCTCTAATTGATCATATTGCTCTGATAAACAGTCATGCAGAAGCTGGCAGGTTCCTTGCTCTATAATATTGAGTAATGATTGTACAAATTGCCAGGATAAAAACTGTAATGTATTGGAGAATTTTGCACACCTTCCCTGGGAATTGTGTGTGTGTGTGTGTGTGTGTGTGTGTGTGTGTGTGTGTGTGTGTGTGTGTGTGTGTGTGTGTGTGTGTGTGTGTGTATATGTGTCTGTGTGTAAAAGTGCAGTATGTATAAATACTAATTTAACTCGAAGCAGTTACCATGGATAAGGGGAACTAAAGACACTGATGTTCACCAATAGTTATGAAAAAGGGGCTTAGGGTGCTAGGCCAAAGTCTCAGCTTGGTAAGTGGCCAGTGTGTAGTCCTAGTCTGGATATGAAAGCTTTTGGACCATACCCAGGGCACAGTTCACTTCACTGTATGCTCTTGAGGTCAGGTTGTGCTTGGTGATTTGGTCAGTGAGTCAAGTTGTATGTATCCTTTTCACTTTAACCTGTTTTTTAATTTCTCCAAGTCTTTTGGATTTCTAATACCATGATGGGAATGGACCCCATTCCTAAGTCAAAGTATGATTAAAGTTCATGAAATTAGTATTGTTTCTGTCTTTGATGTTAGCCAGAAGTGCTCTTTGCATCAGCAATGTGCCCAGTAATGACTCATTCTGCAATTAGTACAGAGTTACATGCATCGATAACATATATATGTATGATTGTACATTCTTTTTTATAAGACCCATTGCTTCTACTACTGTTGGAGCTGTCTGGGTGTCTTTCTTCCACATTGCCCTCATTTTTGCCTGCAAATCCTGTTATTTATGATTTTGTGTCTCTCTGTACATAAGACACTGTAGTCACTGGGTGTAGCAGTTTTAATGATCAATGCTACTTTTGTCTTCTTTTCATGGACTACTGTATCTGGTTTTCTCACATGTATTTTTGAGCTGTTGGTAATGGGTGATCCCATGTGATATAAACTTCATCATTTTCTATAATGCTTTGTGGCTAATGTTAACCTGCTATGTGCTATGTGACCACTGGTATGACTCAAGAGACCATACTTTTAGTGGCCATCAGACCTATTTGTGAGCAGTAGAGCAAATCCAAGAACCATAACCTCTGCCGAATACATATCTGGCATAAAATTTGGTTGCCAGTAATGAGATTCAAACATAATCAGTACCAGACAAGTCACCACAGTCTATGGCAGCGTGGAATTCAAACCCCATCAATGCCAGGCTAGTCACAAAAGCATCATTAACAAAAATGTAGACTGCATTTAATTTAAAGCAGCACACGTTAGTCTTAATTCCCGTTTCTTCCATTCACTTGAATTTGTTAATTGCATCCACAAAATTCAACAAAATCTGTAAAATAGACCTAAAACAGTTTTAAAAGACATTTCACTCTCATAACCTTATAGACATATTTTCAGAAACAAGCTTATGTATTTGGATTTGTATGGAAGATGTTAAGGGATGTGACATCACCACATCATAGCCATTTAACTGTACAGTTTTTCAAACATGGTGCAGACAGTATGTTTGGGTAGTCAGATGTCATCACAGCATCAATTCAGGTTCAGCTAAATATTCTTTCATGAGGTAGGGGGTCAGTTATTAATGCATCCTGTACAGTGCATGTTTCTACCAACAACTACATTTTGACAGTGATCTCAAAATGAGTGAACAACAGTCAGTTGGGAATGAATGTGATTCTGAGCTATTTAAAAGCTGTGGCCTGTGTAATGATATCTCCACTGATGGAAGTGAACGCAGTGAAAATGCATGCTTCTTTTCTTCTTCTTTTTTTTTTTTTTTTTTGAGTAATACATGAAAATACTCAACAAGGAAAAATACACTTGGGCACTACATAGACAGAAATATGGATGGTGGCTGGAGAGGTCAACTGAGGATTAAAGAATTATTAGAGCCAGGAATAGAGCTGGCCAGGAATATCCAATGTGTTATGATACTACTTGAAATGTATTCATGGGCTTTTATCTGGCAACCAAAAGCAGAAGTGAAACTTTAGAACTGGGTGGTGGTGTTATATGCTGTAGTAGCAGAGTGGGATTCATACCTAAAGAAACAGTGGAATGTTTGCACATGGACTTAATGTTAGAAAAATACGTTATGAAATACTTGTTAATATACTGACAGGCTACTAAAAGTTTGGCCAGAGAGAAAGAGAGTGAGTGAGCTGGGAAGAGAAGGATGGAAAGAGAGAGGCAGATTGCGTGAGTCCCCTCCCTAAATTCAAACACGCCCCAATCTCATTTTGCTAAAGCAGGGAGGGGATTAGACATGTGGCAATTTGTTTTGAAACAGACAGCAGTCTACATAAGGAAACCAGCAACATAATAGTGCCAAAATATGAGGCAGCAGAAATCATGTTATTTTTATCACTGTCTGTCCTGATATGAAAACATGTTTATTAACTCACTAGCATTTGTTTTTTGGCAGTACTGGTGTACATAATGTTCTGCATAAATGATAACACAAAACAGAATCCTGCTGGTATTCTAATAATGCAGGCTTTAGGGGTTACAGAGTGTCTACAATCCCCCAAGAAATACTTACAAGAGAATACACCCTCACTCAGCTGGTAATGCACAAAAGGACATACTCCATTTTAAAATGCCTAAGAAGTGTATTTTTAAATTGAAGTCATTTTTCAATGAAAATTCCTTTCACTATATGAAATGTTTGTCCATAAGTTCAGCCTTTTTAATAGCTTATTTTCTTACAGTTGCTAGCCATCAACATCACCAACTAGAGAGGTCTGTTACTTTTATCCTCTTCCTTAAGAGACTCGTTTTTATTTATTTTTTGTGTGTGTGTGCATGTGTGTGTGTGTGTGTGTGTGTGTGTGTGTGTGTGTGTGTGTGTGTGTGTGTGTGTGTGTGTGTTTGCTCCTGTGCACTGGGGAGATGACTTTGAAATCTGATTCTCTGTAATATATATAACAATGTATAACATTTTTATTTTTTATTGTTCCTACTGGGACATTAGTTCTTAAAAAAAAACTTTAACTGTATGTAAAAACTGTAAATCATACCAGCACATGTTTACTTGTAGTTTCATGGCTCAAATCATTTACATCCCCCACTTCCTCTAGATTTCTCCTACATTATTTATGTACTTGTCTGCTTTTTGTATATGTATGTATGTGTGTACATGGTGGTGGGGAGAATACCAGCTGCTCATGTGAGAGCTGTACCTTACAGGGTGTCGACAAAACATTTCACTGCCCTATCTCAACATTACATTGAAAAACACAAATATGTTAAGTCTTTGCGTGAGTAAAGGGCAGCGCTGTCCCTTCAGATTTTTCCAGCAGTACTTCATTTGTTCCTTATTGCTTTATGAACTCTACTCCAGTAACACCTAGCTGCTACCTTCCCTGTTTCTCTCCCTTCCTCTACAACTCTAGAATATTCTTGTAAGGTAGTGAAATGCCAGTTTGATGATATATTCTGATGTTCCGAGGCAAAAGGTCTTCTGATGTAGGGCGTAATGTTTACTGGAAGTAGTGGGAGGTGCAGTGAGCCTGCCCTCCCACCAAAAGTATGGCCTACAACTATAACGTCACTAATGCAGCTCTGTAATCCTTTACTGATTTCTGTTTAGCACTTAATTTTTCTCACAGAAAAGTAGAAAAAAAGAGTGGCAGGTGCTTTAACATACGCCATCAGATTTGATGTGAACTGCATGCCTTTCTGCAAACATGTTAATGCAGTATTTAAGGAAGTGATTACAGTTAAATAGCCTGAAGAGTCAGAGAGAGAGAAAAAGTGTGTGTATGTATATACATGTGTTTGTGTGTATCTGTAAACAAAATGGATTCTTATTCAGTCCTAGCTTCCTATGTTGAGAATTGTTCTAGACTGTCCTCTTAATTTTAAGATGACATTTTGAGTAAAACCTGAAGAGTAAAATATTCCGTTGTTTTTTTATGTATTGTAAAATCAGAATGTTACATTTTGCGAACGTATGATTCTTTTAATTTTTGTTGTGTGAGCATTATTATGTACAATATCACACACTACTGGATCTGAAACAAGCTGCCACAATGCTGTGTGTGTTGTGCATTAGGCAAAATATGTAATTGGGATACACTGGCATTACTGCCTAAGCCTCTTAATATCTTCTTGTAGAATAAATCTTGCAGTTCACATCTGAACTTGGACTTCTACATAACCAGGCAGGAGTTGCTGACTCAGATCCAGACCTGTTGCATGTCTGCTATTACATCATGTACTGTCATCTATAGTGAGTGGCCTGGTACACAGGTATCAGCAAGCAGGCATTACAAAACACGATAGGAAAAAGCTACAGGAAGAATAAATTGTAAGATTTTAAAGAGGCTGGGATTTGAATAAGACAGAAAGCAACCTTGTAGCTGGACTCATATGCACAGTGTATGGTTATATAAAAGCACAAACGGCTAAAGTTTGTGGAACAGGAATTTCTGATAAGGGAGGGCAACTTATACCTAGGCAGTAGAAGGGAGGGGTATTGTAGAAAGATGTCATATATCACAGAGCTAAGTGAAAGCCATACACAGTATAAAACATGGGGGACTCTGTTGCTAGAAGCACAGAAAGTAGGAATCAATTGGAAAAATGCCACAGTCTCAAATGCTTGAAAAGAATGACGAATGTATGACTAAACGGGAAATAAATAAAACTCAAATAAATTGATAGTGGTATGACTGCAACCAGTGCATAAAAACGCAGCAAACAACTTTCCCTCCCACAAAAAAATATATATATATTAAGGAGGTGCAACACTGCTGCACAAAACCACATCAGAAGATAGAAGAATGGCATTCACTGTATTAACTTAAAAATGTGACATGGGAGGGCAATGCAACTTTCAGTCAAGAGTCCGTTGCACCAGACTATTGCTAGAAAGAAAGAAACTATTACAGACATGACAGCTGATTCCCTGCAACATGATCTAGCAGCAGCAGACAGGGTCCATAACTATATCTGCTATGTTTAGCCCAGGCCTTGTGCATTTTCACTGATCTGTTTTTTCTTTTTTTGTTTTGTTTTGTTTTTTTATAAAGCTCACTGTCTGCCCTTCTCTACTGGCTGAATTCTGCTTCACATCTGGGGGCTCTGTTGAGTCTCCATCCTAGCCCCCACCATGCCATTGGTTCCTGCCCCTTAAACTGTTTGAGAGTGACATTTACTGTCCACCAATAACAGCAGCAGTAGCAAGCAGGAAAGTGCATTGGGATGGGGTTATAAAGTATGAGTGCTCAAAAATGTGTGAGGATTGTAGGAGCTACTGAGGTGTGGCTGATAACTAACATATTAAGTAATGTTACAGCACATTGCTCATTTGTTATATATAGCACATGTGCCATTTTAATTATTGATGGTTTCAGCATGAATCAAATCAAACTTTCTGTATGAAAACTGAATTTATTGTCTATAGATGTCTGTTTTTGTTGTTGTTATGTGTGTGTGTGTGTGTGTGTGTGTGTGTGTGTGTGTGTGTGTGTGTGTGTGTGTGTGTGTGTGTGTGCGCGTGCGCGTGTGTGCATGTGCAAATTCCCTACTTACAATAGATGGATGTTTTGTCATAACCAAAGCCAAATCACTATGCTTTTGTAGTTCTTGCTTGCTGAAAGTTTAGCATTCAGCACTAAAACCAAAATAACAGTTGCAACCATAACAAGTCTGCCACAACAACCCAGATTAAAAAACAATGCAGCTGCTGGCAACTAAGTAGTTAAGTCATTTATTTAACATATTTTAAGGATATTCCATTTTTTCTTTATATAAAATTTATCATCTAGATACAAATTACTTCAGTACAACACATTAAGTGGTTACGTTCTTTAGTCTGCACAGGTAGAATAAATAGTAGAATTAAATAATTAGGAGCATTCATGCGATTAACATAACATGGGATTCATAAAGGGTGTCCGTGGTACATAGAAGAAGCATCAGGCAGGCAGTTCTGTTTGTGGTAGTGACAGGTGTGTAATTCAAAATCGGAAATGTGCGCCTGACATTCAATGTTCTGCGGTCTGCTGAGTGTCATGTAAGGCATAATGAGCTATATCTAAGTACACTGGCAATATCAGTGATGTTGTAGCATGCGTTAGGACTTTGATATGGGTTTGTGTGTGAGAGGGGAATGACCATCACGCAAGCCAGATAAGGAACACAGCAAGGCAACAAGTACACTGAAAGGGTAGACAGTACCATGGACACTGGAACAGCTATACCACTGATGTCTAGTAGGTACCAACAGGATGAACATGAACTGGGGATGTGTGTGTGTATGTGTGTGTGTGTGTGTGTGTGTGTGTGTGTGTGTGTGTGTGTGTGTGTGTGTGTGTGTGTGTGTGTGTGTGTGTGTGTGTGTGTCCGTGTTCAAAATAGATGGAGTACTTGTAGTATTACAGCACAGACAGAACTGCCATCCAGGCAGGGCATAGAGTAAGGCAATCAGTACATGAGACCTTGTATAAGGCTTTGCAGTGCAGGGAATGAAACTATGTTGTAAGTCTATTGCTGTAAAAGATGGAGAGTGCTAGTTAACTTAATAACCCATAATTCATCTTACTTAACTGCCTATATCCTGTATACTCAGACTGCAGTCAATCACCCAAACAAATGCAAAATGCAATCATGCAAAATATTCTGTATGCCCCATTGTCTCATAATCTAAATGCACTTGCATTCTATATTTTATTGAATATGCTAGTACTTGTCACTGATGCTTCAAGAAATTGAGCATCATTCAACAGTATTGATACCCATATCATTCTGAATGGTATATGTTATTCATTTTATATACTGCAGGGGAGCTGCATAAAAGAAAAATTAGGACATCAAGAAACTTTACGGCATGCTGTATAGACTCATACTTTCCAAGTTTCCTCATACCGTCCAAGTGAATTTATAGGATAATTAGGCATAATTAAGCTAGATACTGGAACATTATGAATAAAATGTAATCATGTATTTGAGTGTGTGTAATCTGTACTGTTTGAAAAGCATGTAGCAATACTAGAGCTATTTAACTGTTTGCATATCACACACTAACTGTAATAATGACTGCAATAGTCCATAACAAATGTTAAATACATCAGTCCATCCATAGATCCATACAAACATACGTAACAAAGTCTGCTGCCTATACACATGCACACACAGATCCACTATGATAAGTTGACACATAATCTGTGATTGAAACTAAGCAAAAAAAAGTGCTCAGCTGCACAGCCATGTAGAAAAGGGATGCAACCTGCAATCCTTGCAAAATGAATCATATAAAATGTAAAAACGTTGGAGGACTGTTCCATTCTGGGAGCTGGGAGTTTTTATCAAATGGTAAAGCTCTCTCTGTCTCCCTCTCCATCTCCTCACACACACACACACACACACACACACACACACACACACACACACACACACACACACACACACACACACACATATCCCCTTACCTAATCCTTGCCCAAACCCTAAAACACTCACACTTGCACACAAACTCCTGCATCACCAATTATCTTTGTTGACCAAATAGAAAGTTGCCCATCTCCAAGATCACACTACAGTGAGGAAAACGGTAAATTTCTCATTCTGCTCTGAGGGATGATCTCCATTCAAAACTCTTGAAGTTTCAAAACTTTGATCTTATGGTCCCAGCCTTTTGAAGTTTGTTCAAAGTTTTGAAACTTCGAGCTTGTGAAGGGGATCCATAGATATACACGTATTGCATGGAGCATGGTGATTACGGTCCGATATCTGGAAAAAGGCAAATCAGTTAAGTGCTAGAATGGAGCAAGACCCAACCTTAACAAATGTTAAGCATCCCCTGCTAAAGTTATTAAGGTCAAATCCTGATCTAGGCAGTCATATCTGCCAGTAAAGGTCAGAAAACAAAAGCAGCAGAATAAAAGATTTGGTTCTGCCTGCTGTCCATGTCAATAAGGTATCCTTTCCTCTTACAAACTAAGAAAGTTACTAGAATAACAGGATCTGTGTTCGTCTGCATTTTCTCGAGGGACAGGAACTCTGAAACTCAAATGTATGTCACTATTAAGTGACTTCAGTCCTCTGTGAATTGTCTAAAAATCACAGACTTTATGAGGAACAGACCAAACAAATGAGGCAAAAATCTGGACAGTCTGTGAAAATCTGGACAGTTAGGAAGTATAGAAGGTGAGTGCAAACGCAAAGGGATTTATGTGTTTGTTACACTGCCTTTCTGACAGTGCTTGCTAAGTGACTACGTGTTCTACGGCTTTGAAAGATGTCAAAACACATCACTTTTTTCTTTCATTTTTTTTTTTTTTTTTTTTTTTTACTGTTCGTAGTACATGGAGCAGATAAAACTCCATGCATTACAAAGAATTATGACTGGATCCCCAATCATACCCCTAAATTATGTGTTCTCGACGTGGATTCCAAGATTCTCCTCTGAGTTTTGCTCTCGAGGGGAATTTCTTGGCATCCATGTCTCAAGCACATAATAAATGGGCTATGATCTGTGAAGTGATCATAACCCTCTACATATAGACACGCACACATTTACATATATATTCATAGCTAAATACTAGGCTAACTGCGCTGAAGGACCATTTTAAGCCTAGCGAATATCCCAGGGGCAGAATCAAACTCTGTACCCTATGTTTATAAGGTAAAGACCTTATAATATATGGCTTATGTTGTGTTTACTTTATCATACGAATGGCACTGTTGGCACTGTTGATGCTGTAAATTTGTCAGCTCACTGACTTCAGTTAGCTGGTTAGCCATTGATGCCAGCCATGGTATGCATGTGTCCCTGTTTGTGAACTATATTAGTAGTGCTACTAATGCTGAATTACTTATCTGCACATGTTTAGAGAAGCAGCAGTGTGCCTGGTGCACAGCAACATACTTCTACAGATAAGGTACCCTGCTGCTTCTGAATTGAAACTGGCCTTTTTCCGTACACATTGAGTAACATGTCAATGGGCCTTCCCATGTATAATTCACAGCCATATGCCAGCTCTGTTTCAGACCTATACTTGTGACAATAAAACACTTAAGGAAGCAGCAGTAAGGCATTATTTTCATTCTGAATGCATTAAGTTAAGAAAAAAAAGTATGCACTGTTGTTAAGCAGCAGAATTTAGTTTACAAGTGAATAGCAGAACCTGATGCACTTTGATCAGATTTAAAGATATCTAATTTTGGAGGTATTTTTGTCACATTACAACACTCAGTCTAGGCAAAACAAAATAATATGGGCAGAAGAAAGATATACATTAGGCAATGGGGTAGGAATCAAGGTAATTGATTTCTGCCTGTAGCACAGTGGATTCTGACTCTTCAGTGATACTTCCCCTGTCACAGACGTGTAGACTTGCTTTGGTAATTCTGCCAAGTTGCAAAGAAACATAATTCAAATAAAAGCAGACAAACAGATGATTTAATTTTCAGGAATATGCACCAAAAGTACCTTTTTACATGGCTTCTTTCAAGTAGACTGTAACAATCTAAGTAAGGTTCAAGCCTACGGTTAATTAGAAAGCATTAGTGGAAGATAACAGCTATCATAAAAATGTATAGATTTTATTGTATTTGTTCAGAATGTAATCCCAGTATTGAGACAGATGCCAGAATGCTCTGTAGAACTACAGAATCTAGAAGCCTTTCAATGTGCTCCGTAATCCCTTATTTTCATACTGCTTCAGGTCCCACTCCAAAGTTATGAGCGAATTATTCTGAAGTCCTGACATGCTATATAATGTGATGTGGTAGATGGCAAGGGCATTAGACTGCAGTCCAAGAGGTCATGGTAGCATAGCACAGCTGCGATGCCAAGTATGAATGGCTATGTTGGCTCTGAGATCACTGACTATATAAATCTTGATGAGTCTGTGGGAAGATCCAACAGCCTTCTTGAAATTGCCAGTACTCCTTATACTAGCTTCCCAAGAACAGAGCAAAAGCAAAACACAGAGCAGCTGCTTAGACTCTGATAAAGATATGTGCATAAATGTTGATGAGCTCATGGGAAAACCTAACTACCCTCATGAAATTGTCACTGTGATTTGAAACAGTCCTCTAAGAAGCAAATCAATATGTTCTCTGACAGTTCTATATGGCTGCTGGCCCATTACCATCCCATTATGCCAGCAAGATGAAATACAACGCAGACACATGCAGTGCAATGCATATATGTCCCACTGGTAATGAAGAATACCCACAGTAGGACTAGTCACCTTAACAGTGTGACCATTGGCTGTAGATGATGGGAGCTGTTGATGTGATACTCAGATTCTATGTGCAAAAATTGGAAAAAGGGAGTTACGGAGGGATGGATGCAATGATGGCATGTTATTATCACAACTAGCAGAGAATAAGGGTATGGAGAACAGCAAACTAAGTAATGGAAAAAGATAATAGACTACTGTGAAGGCAACGGTAGGCTAAGACAGTAGCAGGACAGTGTCCAGCACTTTACAGTTATGTTCTTCTCTATCATTAAAACTGCAAGAAAGACCTAGCAAACCATTACAATACCTTAAACCTCCTATAATGAAGGGCCATAGGATAGTTGCGAAAGACCCCTTACAGACTTACCAGTGGTTAAACTATGTGGCTTCTGAATGTCCATAACTTTTTACTTTCACTTTTTAAGCATTTACCAGTACATTCAAGCCAATAAAGGAAACCCCCACTAGCTGGAGACATGCCATGTTTTGCCCTTTTATTGAACTTGTCAGTACAGCATAAGTTAATTGTTTGGCCATAGTTTGGAAACACATAGCTTAAAAACAAACCTGATGTCCAAAACATCAGGTTGACTGCAAAATATACCAAATAACATATAAACCAAAGTGAGAAAATGTTATACAGACAAACCACTTAGTAAAAACTACAAGAAAGACCCAGCAAATCTAAAATTTTCACTGTGTAATACCTTAAACCTCACGTAATGGAGGTCCATGGAATATATGCAAATAACCATTTAAGGGTATATCAGTGTTTCAGCTTCATTGCTTCTGCATGCCCAAGACTTTTTACTTTTACTTTTACTTTTTTAAGCCTTTACTGGTGTTTTCAGTGAAGGCAACCGTCACATTCAGAAGCCATGTACAACTAAAATATACACAACTTATCATCACCTATAAAATTACCAACATCCATGTGCTTGTCCAGCACTAAATACCATTCTACACAACTACGTTCCCATTCAGTCATTAAGATCCAATGACCAAAAACATCTCTCTGTCCCCAAATCTATCAAATCTGTTGGGCATGTTCTGTATTTATACTATGTTGCTATGACCTGGAGCTCCTTACCTATATTCATCAGGTCAATATCCTCTCTCCAGTCCTATAAAGCCATTCTAAAATACTTTCTAGTTGAAATCTGTCTCTGTTCTTGTTCAGTCCCAGGATAAACTATATCCCTGAATATGAACAAGAACACATTCATACATTACATCACCTTACTCTCTCTTCTTCACTCACTTTCTAACTTCAATCAATTTCTCTTCCCCTTGACTCTGTATATAAATATGCCATAATCCTACTTTTTCTCACACTTTATATTGTAATTCCTGCTTGTATTATACTAATTTACCTTTAATTTCTCCAAACTGGATAATATTTATCTAAATATTAAATCATTGTCATTTAAGATGTATCTATTTTTAACAATTGTTGTCACATTATGTCCAGTTTGGTATAAGAATTTAAACTGTATGTTTTTATATTATTTTGAAGATTGAAAAATTATTGTTCTTAAAACATTTTAGTTATATTTTATAGCTTTTTTCCCCCTGGCCTTCCTCTGACAATGTGGACCTGCCCAGTTGGACTTTCCTGGTAATCACAAAATAACATCCACAGAAGGCACTCCAGTCAAGGAAATATTTATTTAGCGCTTTCATCCAAACAATTTCTTGGTAATCAACTGTCAGTAAATAAATAAATAAATGTCGTCCTGAAAGAGTCATTTGCGTTTATCCCATGGGTCTCCATTGCAGGAGGTTTAAGGTATTACACAGTGAAGACTTTAGCTTTGCTGGGTCTTTCTTGGAGATTTACTTAGTGTTTTTCTTACCTCTGTCTGCAAAATAAGTGTTAGGCAACACTCGCATTACTAAATTATGCATTCAGTAAAAAAAAATGCAGTTTACTTGGTTGAGCAAATGAATGTTTGATCAAGTGAGCTGTGACTAAATATATATATATATATATATATATATCTAAAAACACAGGATAAACTGGCTAGTACTTTGTGAGCAATGGAGTTGCTGGCTAAAACTCCCTAAAATCAGGAAAAAAAGAACCATAAACAGTGGCTAAGCTTTGCTGAGATTTAAAAGTAATCCAACATCTATAACTTGGTTAGAAATTAGCATATCTGTATTGAAAATAAAAATATATTAAATAGCTGATTACTTTTATTTATTAACTTTTATTTATTTATGTATTTATTTACCGGGGCAGTCCAACTGGGTCACAAGAACCCATTTTTAGCAGAGGTCCAGGAACAAAAGCATAATTTAACAGAGAAAAACACAGTTCAAAGATATTACATAAAAACAGTTGAAAATTATGCATTCCAAAAATAATCAACAGTATTGTAAGGCACATAGATATACCAAAAATATGTTACAAAGAGAGCAATGAGAAAAAGCCAAGTAAAACACTATATACAGGTCTGGAGAGTGTCCTTTTGGCAATGCACAGTGGTAATAAGTCAAAGTCACATGTGTAGTTTAATTGTAACTAAGGGGAGAGAGGTTAGGATAGATTAGTATAAATGGGGAGGAGGTGACAGGTTACGTAAAGTGGTAGAAAGGGTAGGAGTGCCAGGTAAAGATGAGGAAGTGGTGATGGGCAAAGAATATATGCTGAAAGGGGCGGAGAAAAGTAGATGAGCTTGATGTTTAGATGAGGCATGAGTTTGATAGGTGTTCTTTCAGAAGACTTTCAGAAGATGCTTGAAGGAAGGATGGTAAGTTACAGTTTTAATAGCCTGTAGAATAGAATTCCATTTGTTAGCAACAGAGTAGCAGTAAAGGCTATTCCTACTTGCTTTTTGAGGTTTATAGATGGTGGGAAACTGCTTGTCATTAGAATGAAGGGGTCTGTTTGGGTGATAGGAAGGAAGAATAAAGCTTAGTGCAGGACAGGCATGGGGTTTATAAATGATGTTGTGGGCAGTAGCTGGTTGTACCAAGTCCAGGTATTGGGGGTAGTTAAATCTAGTTCAACCTTTAAGGGCCTTGCAGTGATGTGTATAGTACTGTTTATTGGCAACAAACTTAGCAACTCTGTTGTAGCTTATTTCAAGTTTAGTTTTAACAGATACCTGCAAGTTGGTAAGGATAGGGGCACTGTATAAGAGTGAAGGAAGGAGGTAAGTGGTTGCTAGGGTGGTTTTGGCAGAGTTAGTAAGAAAGTATGTATGTCTATAAAGCATGCCAAGTTTCTGATGAGTTTTTTATATTATTTTGAATGTGGAGTTCACATTTGTACAGGATACAGTTTCAATCTCTGTGCTGTTACGTCAGAAGATTCTGAAGCTGAATTCGTCCTTCAGATGTGCTTTGGGGAGGAATAGTAGTTGTTTAGTTTTTATGGGGGGGGGTGTTGAGTAATAACTGAACATTGTGAAGCCAATTTTCAACAGAAGTGAAGGCTTCTTGTGTAATTTCAAGAAAGTGCGCCAGACTGTCAGATGAGCATATTAGTGCCAAAACATCAGTATGTTGTATAAGTGATGTTTGACATAGAAGGGGTATAGAGGTCATTAATGAAAATGTTAAAAAGAAGTGGACCAAGAAATGAGCATTGGGGTACAACCATGGTAGTGGGAGGTAAGGAGAGAAAGTATGTTACCACCTAACAGTTTGCTGTCTGTCAGCTAAGTAGCTTTTACACCACTGAAGTGAAGGAGAGGATAGGCTGAGATGGTGCAGTTGTTGGAGTTTGCTATGTGACACTGTATCAAAGGCTTTGGACAGATCCAGAAATATGGAAGAGGTAAGTTTGTCAAAGTCTCTTTTCTAGTTTATGTCATCTAAAAAGGATAATAGTGCAGTAGTTGCACTATGGCCAGGGCAGAATCCATGTTGAATACTGGTTAAAAGCTGTTCTGAGAGAAGATAGTGAGGAAGCTGAGCGTGGATACATTTTTCTGGGATTTGTGAGAGAGGGGAGAGAACTGTAAAGGGATGAAAGTTAGAGACTTCTGTAAAATTTCCTTCCTTGTACAGTGGGATGACATATGATTTTTTCCAAATAACTGGGACATAAGATTTCTGCATGGATCAATTGATTAAAGTAGCTGTTGGGTAAGTTATGGTTTCTGCTGCAATCTTAAGGTATTCACTTGGGAGGTTGTTGGCAGCTGTGGAGCAAGGCTGAAGTTTAAGTAGCAGTTTTTTTTATAGTAGATACTGCAACAAGTTTTTTTTTCCCAAAATCTCTTTATTTCAATTTAGTTTTTTCCAAATAATAACAACAATACAATAACTCAAAAACACAAATAAACAATACAAATACATATCTAAAGAAAACAGACAACAATCTCGTTCCAAGAAAATTACACACATATATATATATATATATATATATATATATATATATATATATATAAATGTATACACTAGAAGTCACTACATCGTCAAGTACAGTATGAGAATTCTTATGTTCATTTGGTCTCATAAAGGATAGTGGAATGGGGATAGTCTATATAGAAAGTAAAGATTGAAATTCAACCATTTATTGTATTGTTAGGGAAAATATCTAGATACACATATACTAAGAGAAGGGGGAAGATGCAAGAACACTGATTATACTACATTTCATTTCTTATTGAAAGGTTAGCTTTCCATGTCAATTTGTGGGAGAATTTTATTTGTCAAGAATTATATCTAGTAAATAACCCTATTGCAACAGGTTTTAAGGTAAAGCTGTTAGCATTTGTGCCTTAGGATTGGTTGGATTCATATTTTTCAGAGGTTAATGTGGTAGTGGAGGGGGCTCTGAAAACATTACAGCTGTTACTTGAGGTCTATATTAAAAGTTCGAAGTCTGAAAACATCATATGAGTGAAGTTTTCAAACATCGAACATTTCAATGGAGATCGCCGTAGGGAATTCTTCCTTTCACTTCAATGTTTTGCAATCTCGGAGTTGGTATATTTAAGTAGCGGGGGTGTGGGGGTGCAGGGTGGCTTGCCCCCTTTCATAGAGAGTTCAAGTAGGTTTATTTGTTTTTAATTTGTTTACATTTGAAGTTTGATGTTTGAAAACTTCGCTCATACGGAGTCGACCATATGAGATTCGAAGTTTTCAGACTTCGAATTTATAATATAGACCCATTTCTTTAACACTACAACTCCCAGTCTAGGTCAAACAAAGTAGGATGTGCTAAAGAAAAGTTACTCACGAAGTACCATTTTCTCTATGATCTAATGTTTTCCCTTGTGAGTGGGAGGCTTCTTATCCCCTAAAACTGGAAACTATTGCACCTCCCTACAAGGATCTGTTTTATAAATAGGCATGCATACGTAATATATGTCTGCCATAGTGTAACAGTGTACAACAAACAGCAACACTTTCGTAGTCAGCACATGGGAGGTCCTGGCTGGCACTGCTAGATGGCTAAATTAAGGGTAATCTGAGGGCATTACAGGGAGGCAGCGATATTACTGTGGTACAGGAAATGCATTTTTTGGAGAGAGTTCATATGCATATGCTTGACCTGGTGAACAGGAAGGATAAGCTTCACATATAGCATGCCTGAATTTTCTGGTATGTTTTGCAGTTTTTACTTCTTCTTTTCCCTAAATGCAAAGTCTTAAATGCATTCTAGTTTGTATACATTATACACAAGCCTGTCTTAGAATTACACAATTTTAGAGCTTCTACAAGCTTCGGACTTTGTCTTACCTACAGACTCAATTGTTTTGGAATCAACCACTTTTTTAAAATCTGGAATCAAGAAGTTATAATTATTTATTAATTTATTTTAGTTTGTCTATGGGTATAGTCCAACTGGGACAGAGGACAGTTTTCAGAGGCCCAGGGAGAAAAGGTCCACATTATACAAACAATAAATTACACATTTCAGCATGTATAACATTCAGAGTATTTAGCCAATATACAATAATAACTCCAGTGTAAAATAAGAAGACGTCACTGTTTTTTTCAAACATCTTTATTAAATTTTCACATATGATAAAGGTAATCTTACATTTATATAAATGAAAAACATACAAAATTATACCACTTTAGTTGTAAACAGTTTATATCACAGACACCACTGAGACAACTGTAGTTGCAAGCATTATACATCACTTATAAACCATCCAGTCATTGTCAGTTATGCATTATATGGCTCATTCAAATCCTGCCTCTTAAACCTCGTTCCTGCTCTGCGTATATTGTTCCTGCAATTCCCAGTTTTTCCTATGTAGTTTGCTCCTTCCCTTTTCTAAAGATCCCAATTCTAGTTGTTTTATCTCTGTTACTATATTCACTACTTTTAGTAAAGAAGAAGTCACTATTAATAAAAAAAGGCATAACATATAGAGGGAATAGTACAGGTGATTATGAAGATCAAGTGTTCATGATGAACTATAGAGGTAGGGGAGCAATTGTACAGTGAGATAAAGAAAAGGAGGACAGAGGGGGTCATGATATGAAGGGTGAAAAGTGGTATAAGGTGGAAAACGAAGAAAGTGGATGAGACTGTTATGTGTGCAATATATGCAAAAGGAATGAGTGTGACGTGTGATGAGTAGTGAGGATCTGATGAGGAAATGAGAAGTACTTAAAAGGAGTACTTAATTGTGAAACCATCTTATAAAGTCTCACCATGTACTTATGTGTGAATGTGTATATACATATGCATATATGCACGCAAACATACACACACACACACACACACACACACACACACACACACACACACACACACACACACACACACGCACGCACCCACACACACACACACACACACACACACACACACACACACACACACACACACACACACACACACACACACACACACACACACACACATGAGGTCTATATTACATCATCGAATGCTTAAAAAAGCAAATGATGAATAATTAACCCCATATAAGCAAAAGCTTACAATCTCGAAAGCTCAGAACAGCGATTTTTTTCCAAGGGAAAAAAATCTCTGTTCCAAAAAAAAAAAAAAAAAAAAATTTAAAGAATACACCCCCCCCTACTTAAACATACCAACTCCGAGATCGCACTACAGTGCCGAAAACAGCAAAGTAACAGAAGCGGCCAAGCAAACTCTTTCCCTGGAAAAGAATTTGCTTAAAAGCTGATTCGCTTTTTTGCCTTTTCGTTGTCTTAAGTTCGATCAAGACGCATTCGATAGAATGCATCTCCGGTTATCTAATAGGAACCCGACACACACGCAGGCACGCGCACGCACACACACACACACACACACACACACACACACACACACACACATTATGTGTTCCTTATTTTTTGTGCAAAAATTGCATGTCTTTTATATTCTTAGCTAGATTCAGTTTTTTAATTCATTCATTTTATTTTATTTGAAGAAATGTTAAAAGCTAGGGCTCAAGTCTTTTTCTCTGTTTATTTTATAGTTAGGTGAGATGGACTAAAAGGCCCCCTTTTTAGTTATAACTTAGTTAAAATATATAAAATAAAATAATACAGAAGATTGAAAATGCTATGGATAATATTAAGGATATCTTAACTAACAGTAACACACAGCTGTCTTAATTCTGCTTAACCTGTTCAGGAGTCAGTTACGACTGAAACTACAGGCACATGTATTTTGCATTTGTGAATGATAGTTATCTTACTGATGCACTATGTAAAGTACTGTTGTATTTTCACTGTAAGTTTGAGAACAGAAATACCTTTCAGTTGCTGACAAATTTGAGTAGCATTGACAGTCATCTGAAAGGTGTCTGGAATACAAGTCCCAGATTTGCATTTAGCAAACTACTGCCCCCCCCCCCACACACACCAAGAGCTGCATTACATTTTCAGTAAATGATGATAAAGCCAACAATTATTTTCAGTAAAATAGTCACAGTTTCCTTTCTACAGCATTTGTTTTTGGATCTATATATCTTAACCACTCACCTTTTTAAATTTGACTGTATAAATATATTTACAAACTCTACTACTGAAACTACAGGTTACAGGATGGAAACTAATAATTTTAATGAAAACTATAGATTTTTATTTTCTACATACTGAAAATACATTTCTCAAAGGCTATATGTACTTTTTATTTATCATTATGTCTGTTACAGAACAGATACATACAGTAAGAAGTGTTATCATGATTGTTTTTACACTATCAACCAAGTACTAGTGAAAAAAAATAAGAAAAGCAAAAGTTGGGGGGAGACGGTAAAAGTTATACACATTCCCTGGGATTCATGAAGCTTGCACCAGGCGCAGGTGTAGCGTAGGTGGTATAACACCAAATATGGCCGCCGAGCGATTCAGGTACAATCCAATTCCACGTGCACTACCGGCGTATGCCAGAACTGCACAGCCCTCGGCTTAGGTATGCTAATCACCCCATGCGCAGTGCTGCACCATGCAAAAGGATGTACATAGTGATTCATGAAGTGGTGCAGACATAGCGTAAGCCCACGGAAATGTAAACCAAAAAACACGGTTTACATTTTCCCAAACAGAACATCGGAGCTATGGAAGCAGACCAGACTCATGTATTACAAAGTTAACATATGCCAATGGCTAAATACACAGCCAATGGCATAAGAAAAGATGCACAACACCTAAAAAACAACATTTAATGTCATGTCCATAGTAACGCACAGTACAACCGCAGGGCATGTGTGCGCAAACAGGAACACAAAGAAAGTATATACAAATGTCATAAAATCGCAATGTAATACAAATCAGGTTTTCACCATAATACGCAATGGTAGGCATGGTACACCACAACCAAGGTGCAAGGGTTGCTAAGGGCCTGTGACAGTGTTCGGCGTGGTAACTATGAATTAGTAGTCAGTGCCATGCAAATGAGGCAGGTAATACTGAATCGCAAACATCCCGCCGGATGAAGGATGTACCATACGGCACAGCGCTATAACACCGAGGAGTGGCTCAGAGGAGATACATGACATCAGCAGAGGGGTGTGCCACTGTAGCAGTAAGCACATTGGAGCAATGCAAATCTGGCCTGGCCATTGCTAAGCAAAGCTGCAGGACAGGGGTGGGGAGGAAGGTATAGAATTGTTTAGCTGAGAGCACATATGGTGCCCGAAAGCGCATGTGTACGGGGATGAAAACGTGCCCGAAACCCGGTAAGCGGATGCACGCGCCGCAAACAATAGCACAAACAGGAAGGACAGGGGAAGAAAAGAAGGAAATGCCGAAGTAGGGTAACTGGAGTACTACTGAGCAATTAACACCAATCAACTCACGGCGGCCAATCGATGGCAGCTGACAAGTCTGCTTGCAGAAACCTGCAAAACAGGATAGGGGAGGCATTGGATTGCAAAGAAAGGAGGGGAGGCATTGAATTGCAAAGATAGGAGATCTGTCATAGCAGAGCAAAGCAAACCGACAGTAGACCAGCAATAGAACACATTACGCAAGATAAGCCAGGTCTAGGAAAGTACAAATGAAAGCAGACTGCTGGATGCATGCCAGAAAATGGTAGGTGGAACGTGCAGAAATGTAAAGGGAAGGTCAAGAGGTAATCCACAGCAGCCAAATGTAATTCAACACCAAAGGCACCACAATAGTAGTTCTGGTAGTAAAACACATAAGGTATCCTGTAGCTACGATCGTACATACACACCCTATGACATCATCGGTGTTCACAGCACAATAGTATAAAGCGTGAAAGCACCCTACATGCACCTGTGTATTCCCAAACACAGCACCATAGGTGTAAACACACAGGGAACTTTTAAAATGTACATGTTAGGAGCTGCCATAGCTGTGATTCATCAGCATGTGTTAGAGACTGACGGTGTTGTGGAGGATGATGCCGACAACCACCGCAGGCCCCAGAGGAGGAGAAGAGTGTTCAGACCAAGGGTAACCTACCAGGGGCTACATGATCTGGAGATAGTAGAGTGTTACAGGGTGGACAGGGACATCTTACAGCAAATAGTGGAGCTGTGCCAGCCACGCCTGAGAACCAGAAACAACAGAGGGGAACCCATCCCAGTGGACACGAAGGTATGTGTAAGCTTGTGAATACTAGCCACAGGTACCTTTCAAAGGCCAACTGGAGATAT
The DNA here is from genome assembly GCF_019279795.1 of Protopterus annectens. Classification (NCBI taxonomy): domain Eukaryota; kingdom Metazoa; phylum Chordata; order Ceratodontiformes; family Protopteridae; genus Protopterus; species Protopterus annectens. The sequence continues at coordinate 1,131,013,935 of NC_056730.1, forward strand.
AATGGGGATCTCACAGGCATCAGCATCCAGGGTACTACACCAGTTCCTGGATGCCATGTTACCACATGCCAATGAGCATATATACTTCCCCTGAACTCAGGAGGAGTTGGCCAGCAATATGCGTCACTTCCACCATGTGGCACACTACCCAGAGGTACTGGGTGCGATAGACTGCATGCACATACATATCAAGTCACCACCCGGTGAGCATGGTAGGCACTACATAAACCACAAGGGATTCCATCAACTGCCAGGTCGTGTGCAATGACCAGGGCATTATCATGGATGTGTGTGCTGGCAGCCCTGGAAGCTACCATGACTCCCATATCTGGCATGCCTCACAGCTGTATCAGGTATTTGTCAGGGAGGACATCCCACATGGCCACCTTGTGGGGGATGCTGGCTATGCCCTGGAGCCGTGGATGATGACTCCCATCAGAAATGCACACACACCCATGCAAGAACGCCATAATGAGGCACACGCACAAACCAGAATCATCATAAAGCATGTGTTCGGGATGCTGAAATCACGGTTCCGGTGCTTGGACACATCTGGTGGAGCCTTGCAGTACTCTCCAGGCACGTGTGCCCACATCTTCATAGTATGTGCCATGCTACATAATATGATCCTGCGGAAACAGCTGCAGTAGGGACAAAATGGTGAAGGCCCTCATAGCCCACCGCAATTGCCAAGGCCATCACAGGTACAGAGGCATTCAGACCACAGACACACTGTGCCAGCCCCAGTAGGCAGACAGAGGTGTGCCCAATATGCCTACGCCTTGGCAAAGAGTGAATGTATAGCACATACTCTGACAGTGTAGGCCCCTATGGACTGACACACCTCTCCACTTGCACACACAGTAAAATGGAAGGCACACAAACACGACCACCTGTAAATTGCAATGTATAGGTGGCCCACTGTGTGAATCCTACATAGGCAGCCCTCAAACATTGTACAAACAACAGCTACTGGAACACGGAATGTCAACACCTGAACAGTACATGCGCCTATCAGCATATGTTGGTGCTTGTGTATAGGTTCCCAGGTACATTGGTAGGTACACGCCTGATTGTCAGAGGTTATACACCAAACAGGGCAAACAGTGCCCGCTGTCACCACAACATCGAGTAACCAACTGTCGCTTAGTGGAGCATAGGCAATCGCGGGAGCACATATGCGTCAGCACTATTCTGCACACACTCAGCACGGATTCCCTGCTGCGTTAATGAGTGGCTCCACATAATGTAATCATGGATGTTGTGTCAAGGCATGGGGTGTACCCATGACAGGTATTCGTCACCACAGTATCGTGTGTGGCTCACTGTGATATACATACCCAATGCCGGAGCACATCCAGTAAACATCACATGGACATACCATTAACTGGACTCATCAATATGTAAACTAACTGAGTTACCCATGTGAGTGCAGTATGGAGTAACAGCCGTAGTATACTCCACATACAAAATGACATAACACGTGTACAAATCCCAGATGTCCAAGTGTTAAATGCAGTGACCGTCGTGCATGTTCCCGGTCCCACGTCCTGCAAGGGATGTAACGTAATCCCGAAGGCACAAGTAATGCATGTTGGATGCAGGTCATCAGATCATGTTTAGCACACATTAGCGGGAATATGCATTGCCCACTGCTGGTAAGCGATGTTTAAATATGACTATACGGATATGCACGAAACAGGGCTAAGCTTCTCCGAATATTGCGCAGATCACGGTCAATGATGTCCAAAACAGGTGAAACCAGCATTATTCACCCCTGTACTAATAGCGCCTGCTCTGCAGGATAAAATGACCACTGCCAGGAGTAGAGCACACAATCATGTATACAATCACCTAACACTATTGCTAGCCAAGATGTACCTACGGTAGGGTTGCCACCTCTTCAAATGACCAATGTGGGACATACGTCAGATGTCTGTAGGCCGACGCATACACCTGGCCAGTACGAAAATCAGAACTTCACTGTTTTGCCTAGATAAAAGCTTATTCTTGTAATGTTTACTTACTTATTCTGTTTCTATAACATATAGGTGGTTCAGATACAGAATAACTGTTTTATGCAACTATTACATAAACTATAGGAAATAAGTATGTCCTAAAATCTCAGGACATTTGCCATGTTTACAAATATTTTGCAGGACACAACTGCCCAAAGAGGGACTGTCCCTCACAAAGTGGGACAGCTGGTAACCTTAACCTACGGCAGGTGTGTAATGTGACAGGTACAGACACAAACGTGCGTATATACGGATTCACCGATATCTGCAAATATATAGATAGGTCAACGACATTCATAACACCTTGGAGGTACAAATAAATAGGATACTGCCAACTATGGAATGTGTAGCATACCGACACGCATAACCACGAGGCTGAAAGACCGAAAGAACACAGTACCGGAACAGTAGAACCGCGAGTACTACTATGACGATATGAAGGGACATTTAGTTACCGCTGCCGGTGTTGCGGTCCACATAGGTACTGTGTTCAACTGTGTTTGTGAGTGCCGTAGTCTGTGTATGTGTGTGTTGAGGGTGCCGTGTGCGTTTCCGTGTGACTGTAATGTGTGTGTGTGTGTGTCCGCATCATGTGTCTGTTAGTGCCAACTCGGAGGTAGATCATTACGGTAGGTGTGGGTATAGCTAGCCGTAGGCATACGGTTACCACCTGTCCCACATTAGGAGGTGCAGCACCTCCCTGGGCAGGTGTGTCCTGACATAAAACATTACAAAGGGCAAATGTCCGAGATTGTAGGACATTATTATGTCCCATATATTATGTAATAGTTGCATGAAATAGATATGCCTGTATATAAGAAACGTAAATGTTACATGCAATATGATAAGTAGCCAAAGTCCCACAACAATAGGTATGTAATGAGAATAAAAGTATGTGCTATCCTGTGTACTGACTGTGGCTATGTGTCAGCCTGTAAACACCGCTGTGTGTCCCGCAAGTGTCCAACAATGGCCATATGAAAAGGTGGCAACCCATGGCAAAGAGGTTCTGTCACCAACACAACTGCAATGACTGCAAATATCTGGGACAGAAATACACGGGATAGCTGTCATTCAGAAATATCCCTTTACATATCGCTGCAATTCCGGAGGTATGGAAGTATCAACCTCACCTGCATACTATATAGAAACAAATTAACAATGGCCCAATGTAAAATCCTGTAACATAAGTCTACTAACTGATAGCTCTTTAATTAGGGAAGGGGCCCACACACATATATATATCTGTAATATGTAGAAATGCAAGCCCCACAAACCTGTATATGCTACGTACACCCACCGACATCCCTCACACTAGAAACTATAGCAATATAGATTGTAATTACAGCACAAACATCCATTCAGTCAATTACATCTGCAGAACCGTCAACATACCTTGTGAGAGACACAATTAAAGGCTCCATGCAAAAATGTAGCCGTTGTATAATGGAACAAATGGCGATGTTACAGTTTTTGTTTGCAATAGTCCGTTATCAGATGGTTGGGATGACAGGTGCACCCACATGTTGAACCACATACTCTAGCCATCACACACAATCCACGGGCGACATGAATCCAAAGTATACTTGTCTCTACACATACAGTTGCAATTACACACAAGAAAACACAATACAGGCCATCTCCCCGAAGGTAGGGCAAATATACCCCACTGTTGCCTCGTAATTGGTGAATGGAGTAGCTGCACAGCTGATATGCAAGTAATTAGTCACTCAGGAACACCAATTGGTGGCAGGACACCACATGTTACAGGTATCGACGTATATAAGGATGACTTGCCAGTCATTCAAACCGTATGCTCATACCATATAACTGTTTAAACAGTGTAAGAGAAATAGAGACGAAAGTCCGGAACGATAACAAGGTATGTAGAACACTCGGTATGTATGTTTATGTATAGCATGTTTTGTATTAATTATTTAGTGTATGTATAGCCTGGTTTGCATTCATTAAAAGTGTCCGCAAAGCATAAAGTGGGAAAAGGTATATATGTAGTGATGTCTTGCTGAGCATACTAACGCTTGTAGAAACTGTGCATCCAGCAGTGGGCCACATGGTAAACATCACAGACACCACAAGGGATGCTACATGAGGGCTTTAAACAGAACAATTCCATACAACCCGCCATCAGTGGTAGGGTATGTCCAACAAGTACATGCCATAGCAGGGGATAGTATATGTTGATATACTGTCACAGTAAGCATGTGTATGGGCATATAACAACAATGACATGTCTAAGGTGGTCCCGCTGTGCAAGTATGCTTTGCATTATGGGATACTATGTAAAATATGTGTAATGTATAGTATTGTAGGTAGATATGTCAGATATTCTACACAGCATAACAGGCATATCATGCATACCAAAGGTATCGTCTATTGGCATGTACAATAACAGGATACATATGACTTGTAGTCATGGGACATTGTAATAGCATGATTGCTAATCTAAATGGAAGGGCTACCAAGTAACCATGCACAAAGGACATGTAATAGCTTCACAGGTTCATAGTGGAGTAGTATGCAGTCTGGCAAGTCTATGTGTAAGCGCAACTACAGTGTTCACACCAGTGGCTCCTCTCTAGGCTAGTTTCCTGTGAACAGCAGAGCCATGTGTTACCTGCACCTCTGCACAGTACAGCTACTGCAGTGATCCCTGGTGTACATGTGTCTCCCATCCACCAACTGAGGTATCACATGAACAGTGCTACTGAGTGTCCCTGCGTGATGTACATAGGAATCATGTTCCAAAGCATGGTGAGTGTCCGGTTTGGGAATGTAACCCTCAAGCACATCCCACTCATCGTTGCGTGTGTGCACATATCCATGAGCATGTTGCTCACAGTGGCTTTTGCTTATGTCGCGTATGTGGAGTATATCCATTAATATTGTTGTGGACATGGGCCCTGTCTGTTCAGCAGAGGTCACCCCTGAGTATGTAGTATGCAAATGTGTACAGACGTGGTGTCCGTAGTTCAGCCGCATACTTTAACTGTCGGAGCTCAATAAACGTCATGGCGTGTTAATGTTGTGGTATGTAAAGCTGTAGCTGTTGTGTAAGGTACACCCTAAATGGGGTGTTGTACCCTTGAATGTGTGTAGAAGTCTGGAGTTCAGAGGTACAATGGGTGCCTATGTACAGATAAGTGTGGCCACGTAGAAGGATATCCATGCTCACAGGAGTGGGTGCGACATACGTGTGTACTACGAACACATACAATGTGACATGTATGTAGGGGACTACCACCTATGTGATAGTCAGTGGGTGAATGGTGTAATGCAAAGGTGATGATCATGCACCTTGTGTCATGCAGCTTGAGGCCATGATAGTCATATCAGGTATCCGTCACAGTGACACCCATATGGATGGAGTCAGTATCAGCTGGTGGATCAATCATGGTACTTTGTATGCAGGGGTTTGTAAAGCTAGGCAGGAAAAGTCCCTCTGTGCTAGCCTGTACCTCAGGGAAGCATATACTGAACGTGAGGGGCCCTATGACTGAGGACTGTGGTATGCCAAGTGTAACTGAAATGCAGTAGGTACTGTGGTATGCTACCCTCATAGTGTGTATCCTGTCCATGAGCCACATTGCATAACACCCTGAGACATAGGGTACGATGTGCAGGTGGATGTGTATGTTGTCAATACCAGAATGGAGAATGGTGCTGAAAGGCAATGAAAGGACAATGTAGGCTGTGTAGACCCCCGTACCGTCATCAACTACCCTGGTAACTGTATGAAAGGAGTCCATCAGGTGTAGGAGCCATGCTCTGGCCCTAACAAGTCCAACCCGGGTGGCATCAAAGGACCGGAGCCCAACAATGTCTCTGTGAATGACATCCATGATGATGTGCCCCATAGCCGTGCAGAACAGTCCAGTCAGGTGTGTAGGACAATAGTCCCACTCGTGCATTGTGGTGCCACCTGTGTGGAGTGTGATAACTGTTGCTGTGTGCCATTCAGGGGCCACAATGTCTGATACAAGGCTATTACTGAATATGGTGGCCTAGTGGGGAGACATGTCGTCCAGAGGTTTGTGGACATCACAGCCTGGGATTTTGGAAGGTGACATGGGGCCAGTGTCCCAGGACATATAGAGTGCAGGTTAGTACTGTGTAGGTGTGACCGCAGGGACACCGCAATGTTCTTGCATGGATTGTGGCCCTGTAGTGAGTGAAAGGGTGTAATGTTAGCATTGAATCCATCCGCCAGCATGTTGCCAACATCACCTGGTTCTGTAATGTTCCTGAGTGACTGTTGTATGTGAGAGCAGATGTGGGTATTGCCATTGACTACTGACATACCACCATAATGCCTTGTGGTACACCCCGGAATGTGTCGCAGTAATGTTTACGTAGCTAGTCTTGGAGTATGTGATGAGGGATCCTGTGGCCCTACCGAGGCTGACCAGTGAGCTACCCCACCCATGGTATTGTACACCACTGTGCAACAGCCTCCACCCCTTGTTGTAAATTATGTCCATGGAACTTGATCACCAGAGTGACGTCTGTTATCCGGTGGGTACCATCAGGGCTCTGTGTGGAATAGCATGATCCATGCAGTTGTGTACATGCTAATGAAGTGCACTGGGGTATGTTTCAGCATTTGTATGTGCATTGTCCATCTTCACGGGTGTCATGACGTTAACTACCGTTGTCATAAGATGTCTGTAGTAGGTGTTGTAGTACTCATGTACTGTGTATCCCGTGAAGGGTGTGGTTCCGGGATGTGGCTAACAAGGGTGATTAGCATATGTTCGGAATCCACCAATGAGGGGATAACCCCAGGTGTGGAACACCAGTCACATGTTGGTAGTGTTCATGTCAAGGATAATGTTGGTCTTGGAAGTGGTGTGTATGGGTTGATCCAGCCGAGTGGAGGTTATGACTCACGGATGTGTCAATTCATGAGTGGCTATCCCAGTTAAGTGTGGGGTAGTGTCAGTCTCACATCAGTAGTAGCTGTCTGAGCCCTACTGTCCAGTACACCAACAAATGAGGTCTGGTAACCGTGGGGTATGTTGTTGAATCCGTAGCTTGCTACAATGTGTATAGCAGTTCCGGACACAGTTAGTTGCACGTGGAGCACTTCTGATGCATTGTGCTAAGTAACTAGCCAGGATGTGTGTACAACATAGTGGAATATGGGAACACCTCAGCCGTGGGTGTGCTGGTCCAGGTACATGCCTGAAAGGTATGGTCTGTCTATAACCTGTCATTGCAGGTGTGCTCTGCAGAGCCTAGAGGCAGGTCCCAGTCACTGCAGAGATATTGAAGTGGTGCATTACAAGGTATGCCTTGCCTGCGTGCATCACAGAGGAAGATGTCAAGCATTGTGTCACATGACCCCATGTTTTGCATGCCAGTTCCCGTTCTGCCGGTGACTGTTATAGGAAACTGTGCAAGACAGGCAGTATAGAAGCAGCAAGAGCCTTACATGTGATCTGTACTCCCAGGGCTGACAGGTGCAGGTCATCTGTGCCAAAGCATTGTGTTGTTTGACCAGGTCAGTCAAAGCAGACAGATACCTGTGGAATGACAGCAGAAGCATAGGCAACTGTTGAAGTGACACAGTCAGTCGTCGTACAGTGGTATCAGGTCTGGATGAATGCATAATGCTCCCCAGGGCTTGGCCCACACCTTCAGGGCTACAAGACTGGTGAGCTATTGCATGTCCCTGCACACGTAGTCTGTGAAGTGGCATCTCAGGGCAGTCACACTAACATGGAGAATGACAGTCACATCGTACCTGGTGAGGTGTGGCATGGGTGCATAGATTATGTTGCAGAACCAGTTACCCGACAGCAAGATGTAAGCGACTATTGCCTTGTGTAGCCTGCTGAGTGGAACAGCAGTGTGACCGCCTACAGAGTCACCTATGACTGGTGTGTTGTGTATGTTATAACACCCTATTGGCTGTATGTGATGGGCACACATGAGTCTGTGGGCTATAAGTTGGTGATGTTGTGTTTGGTGATGGGGGCTGCCTTTGGTGCCTACACAGAGTATGGAGAGGTACTGCACAAGTTGTCCTCGTATGTGTGGCCTGTGGTGGAGATCATGTGAGACTGTGTGATGAGTGGGGTGTGTTGCAAATGTTACACATCCCCACATGACTGTCAGGTGCAGTCAGGGTTGGTGACAGCATTGCCCCCAGCAGGGCTGCATATGTGCATCCCCCACAGGCTGTAGTGTCGTATGTTGGGAGGTGAGCATTGAATGTGTACATGAGACAATTGCTCTATTGCCACATGTACAACATATCCATCATATATACAGGCAATAGCATAGGTACGTGACAGTTGGACATGCCTGTATATACAACCATGTCTCACAGGATATGTGAGTTACGTGTGTACAACAGCTGTTGTACTGTAAGCAAGCTGGAAATGTGAGGACAGACAGTGTACCTGTGGGAAATGGTGTAGAATGGGTGCTATATTAATCTGTAGCTCATGACATGCTCACAAGTTCTGAACAAGTGCTGAGCATGAACATACAATACAGATAGGGTGTTGGATAATATCAACCCACAAATGGTGACAACAGTCATAATGGGTAGCACCGCACTATAACCCTGCTGAGTATGGTCTGCATGTTCATGAACCATTATCAATGTAGATGTTAGCAGTACAGCTGTACAAGACAGTACGGATGTTTGATTACAAATACCTTTGTATGTCACAGGAGTGTTCTACCAGTGGCTTGTTGACAGACTCACAACTACAAAAGGTGCCAGAGTGACATGTGCATATCACACCAGTGCCAGCTACAGTAAAACAGGGTTAATGTGTTGTACTCCACCCTCATTGTAGCCCATACCACACAGACAAATGTCAGGCATCTGTGTATGTAAGGATGTGAACGGTCATGACCTCTGAGCAATAGCTGTGTCAGTGTTGTGAAGAACATACAGAATGGGCTGTGTGGGTGAGGTGTGTGACATATGTGCACATTCTGATGGATGATATCAGCATTGTCACTGCTAGATGAACATCCCTGTACCCATTAACTACCACCTAGGCTGTGGTCAACATTATGGACACTGTGTAAGGGATGGTGCTGTGCAGTACACCTCCCTGACTTGGTGACATCTCCAGGCCTCTTAGGTAGTCATACGAGGTACCCATGTCATGTCAGGGTGCCATCCATGAGCACGGAGATCATTGGACAGGCATACACACCACTTGGATGACCAATATTGGATCACAAATCACCTTTAAGGGGTAATGTCCATGCGTGGATGGGCGATACCAGCCTTCACAATCCTCACCTCCACTATGCAGCATGCTGTCTACCTTGCATAAAGACATGTGCTACACTATGATGATGGACATGCTACATGTCCATATGCTGATCTGAAAGACATACATCATGGACAGCCATCGTCCTAATACTAGGATCGCCACATGCTGGACATATCCCTGTGCCATACATGTGACATACTCCCGCCATACAAAGCAACCCTGTCCATCAAAGCTGCACATGTCATCCCTGTCATACATGGTGTGATGGCCGCATGGTAGATGTAGTATCAACTGTCTGGATCAGTAATGTGGCAGTGATGCACCTCGCAGTGGCATAATGGCTGTCAGATACAGCTAGGAAACCTTGCCCGTACATGCTCTAGTTGATAACCATCCCTGCGAATGACATCCGACTAGCCATTGTCCCATGTCTATCACATGTGCAACACAGGCGATCCGTGGCAGGATGTTGAACAGCTGTACAGTGCTGTGTAGATGTATATGGCAAAACACATGCATGTACAGGTTTCCATGTGTATGTGTGCATTGTCATTGCTCAAGTCTATTAAGGCTGTGTCTGTGTTGATATGTGACATATACACAGCATCAAGGTCAACAGCATTACCGTGGACACATCCAGGCATGTGCAGATAGGTAAGAACACCAGTGCAGACAAACAGACATGCCCACATCAAGACAGCATTCACATGGAGTATGAACACTGCAATGAGGTGACACACATATATGGTGATGATATCCAGTGCATAACAGGTGTTACGTGTGTTTCACAAACATGTCAGTCGTGTCAGTGTCATGATGATTTGCAAAGATAACTGTGCAGATGTACTAGATGTCATAGAAATGTATGTGCAGCAGTATCTCTGTACATCTCTGAAACATTGACCTGTCACCATCATTATGTCTTACAGATAATGCCTCGTACATGCCTTCCAGCGTACAGCCGCCAGGAGGATGATGTCCTCATCCCGTACCTCCATGAGAACTACGAGGTGTTGTTCAGCCATGTGCCACAGCATGCCCAGCAGCAGGATGACCTGTGGCAGGATCTTCACAGAAGGGTGAACGATGTGGGTGGCCATAACTGCACCTACCAGCAGGTGCGCAGACACTGCACGGACTTGATAAGACATGCAAAACAGCGTGCCACTGCAATCACCAGGGAACAAGGTGGAACAGGTGGTGGGCCACCAACCCAGCCCCCACTCACATACACTGAGGAGCTACTGGCCAGTCTGGGGACACCCTTAGAACAGCATCCACAAACACTAGCTGCCATCGTGGAGGTGGGTGTCTCCCAACCAATGAGCCTGGAGTTTCCTGGTAAGTCAGTACTGCACATATGGCTACTATATCCCATTTACGTGCATGTGTCACTGTACATTATATAATGTAACAACACATGCATGGTATGTGGACACACATGCTGCATACTACAGTATGCTACCCTATGTATGCACACATGTGCATACTATATGCTATTGTACAGGCGAATGTGTTAACATGCACAGTGCACCCTGTGGCTGTCATACAGTTATGGATAATGTTCATACTGCTGTGTCACCCCTATACAGATACCTCTGGCATGCCGCACAGACATGAGTACATTGCAGGTGAGCCTGTCATCAGTATCAGGCATGTTAAAGCATAGATCTATTCGCCATGTGGCCAGTTAACACTTGTACACTTGATGTTTGTTCCATTAATGATATACAGGTCGCGTCACCCATCATTCACACAGGCCACCCATGTGCAATATATACAAACGAAATGATGCACCGACATTAAACCAGAGTATTTGTCATTGCTACATGTGTGGTCAGCTGTGCATACAACAGTGGAGGTGTTCTACAATGGAGGCATATGTACTATACATTGGAACAACACGTGTGGTACGCAAACAGTACCACACAGTGAGCTGTGATATGGGCAGCCCACAGGAGTCACCATTATGTTATATGCCCCTGCAATGGGTGCACACATTGTGATGTACCATCTGACATGTCCCAGACACGTAGTGTATTGGCTGCAATAATGTCACACTATCCCATAACCCATACCCCACATACAACCTGTTGTCTGCATAGCCCTGTGGATGGTGACATATCTGACATCTATGGGTGTATGTCATATGGGACAATACAGACATGTGTGATAGACGGCCATCACACACATTTGTCCAACACATATGCACACATGACCATGGGGGATAGCCAGAGATACGTAGCCACACAGTAGATGTGATGTGTATACACCCTGTTTCACATTGTCCACACATGGTCCAATTATAGCCTTAGTTGACCGATTATACAGTTGATTTGGTACACTGGACATCCTAAAAGCCTGTGCACAGCCAGTGAAGGTGTCACTGACGTCTACCATATAAGATGTGTTGAACATCACGCCTGTGTCATAGCATGACAGTAGTCACCTATACAGCTTCCACAGACATTGACACCACATCAGGCCACAGATACTGTACATTTCCCTTGCTGCTGTAGGACATCACGGTTAGCTGTGCACCTCGTGTGTGTGGTACATCAATGTCATGTGGGACATGATGAATTGACAATTCCGCTATGTGTGGACATGATTGCCAGGCAGCTAAGACTCTGTAGTTGTTGTGCAGGGGTGTCATCTGTAGGTCCTCCAGTGACCTGTCACATGACACAGCATGGTTTGGTGTGTATACACCTCAGCATCGTGGGTCACAATCCACAGTTAAGTCATGGGTATGCATGCATTTATGGCTATGCAATGTGTACATATTATGCACTGTATAGCAATACAGACGCTTCATGATGCCATGCAATGGCACAGTGTCTGTACTTCACACTGTAGAGCAATGTAGACAGCTCACACTACCCTTCCATCCACATGCATATTTGCTAAACATGCATTCTATCTGTAGGGCATACACCGCAATGTGATGCCCATTACGACGCTGTACATGTGTCAGAACACCATTGAGTCAGACATGTATGCATGTTAATGCACACGTCAGCAGATTACATGTCAAGGTCACGTCAGCCATGTGTACTGTTATCCTGTTCTGGTCCACATGGTGTATCACGGGGATGCATGCATACTACCATGATTGTGTGAATGGCATGGCTACTGATATGACACCTGCTTGCTGTAGTGTGCACCCCAGGGGGTATGCTTACTAACACTATTAATGTCTGTGCAGCATGCCGTCTGCTGTATCACAGGCATGCTGCATGCCGTCTGTCAAATCACATGCATGGTGTGTGTGTGTGTGTGTGTGTGTGTGTGTGTGTGTGTGTGTGTGTGTGTGTGTGTGTGTGTGTGTGTGTGTGTGTGTGTGTGTCTGTGTGTGTCTGTCTGTGTCTGTGTGTGTCTGTGTGTGTGTGTCTATTGTAATTTAGAGTCTTTCTTTGCATTCACAGGTGATGTAGGCACGTTACCCTCCTGCGGTCCATCTGATGTTAGTGTCCTCACAGATACTAGCAGTGATGAACATATGCATGAGATACAGGAAGGGTTGTCAGGGGCTGAATCTGTGCCAATGGTTGCCATCCCAGCTATGTCCCGCTCTTCCCCGCACACAGTTCTGCTGTCAACACATACCGCATCACCAGTGGTCATAGAGGAAGGACAGTCAGCGTCTGTTAGCGTGGAACAGGAACGTGTGGTGGCTACAGAAGGCGTGTCTCCACACCATGGTGTCAATGTAATGTCTGCAGATGTGCCACACAGGCATGTGGCCAATGCTGCTCGTAGGAGGACCTCTGGCAGACATGCACCTGCAGGACAGAGCGCAGCAGCTGGTATCACCAGACGCATGTTCCAGACTGTAATGGCGGCACAGGCACATACTGAACGGCAGAACAGAGAAGGGCAGAGGCTGCAGAGGGCTGCTATCTGTACCCTAAATGACAACTTCCAGGCACTGGCAAGTGCTCAGCAGCAGATTGCTGAGGTTCTGGACAGGCGATTGGGTGACATGGTCAGAATCCCTGACCGTGGCATGGCAATCCCTGAGCGTGAACTGCCTGTGCTGGAACATCTGGTAGGAGTGAGGCATAGGCCACATGGACATAGGCCAGCTACACCACCTAGTGCAGGTCAACATGAGCGTGCCACCTCACATGCCCGCTCCCATAGTGCCGGTAGCAGTAGCAGTGCAGCTGCTGCTGTGCTGTTCATACCACGTGGACATGGCCCTGGACATTCCCAGCAGGGATACGGTTCCAGTGGACATGTGTCATTGGACAGTAGCCAATCTGTACCTCTGCCTGGTAGTGCCCGTGCAACCCCCAGCAGGCACAGGTCACATGGCCATGGCCGGACACAGTGAGCTGTACAAACTGGTCTGTACAACCTGGAGCTGTCAATGATACCCCTGTGTAGGCCTCACAAAAGGCAGAACTGTGTGCACACATACACGCACACAGCAAACACATCTGAAGGGCACCACAACCCCTACATGCATACTGAACAGACATGTCCAATCATATCACCGGCCCTTACCCACACACATGATGTCACCCATTGGTGCAGCCTATGCCCCTGGCAAACATTTTCACCCTGTGCATATGATGAAGCCTGTGCCGCATCCCTGTCATCCACACCATTGGTGCAGGGACATGCTCAAATGGTCTGATGCACAGGGTGAACAGAATAGTGAGAAGTGTATATTACATTAGTTGTGTACGACTAGTGAGGGAAGTGTATAATACATTAGTTGTGTAAGAATATTGAGAGACGTGTATATTACATTAGTTGTGTACTGTTGACATGCACCAGACATACCATGTAGTACAGGTGTAGCATGCATTGTTATATGTTCACAGTATGTGTCTCGGTAACAATAGTAACAGCATGTTGGTAATGATGCCCTGGTTCCCTCCTTATGGTCTACTTGCATGTGCCTACAGGTAGCAGTGTTTGCAGTCTCCCATGTGAAACTGTGGAGTACTCACAGGCACGTATGGCAATCTCAGCATGCTATACGTAGCCTCAACCGGACAGCTGGAAAGTCTAACATACCACAGATGTCCACAAATATACTGATCCAGCAGCATGTGTGCAGTTTAATAGGCTACAGTGGTTAGAGACGTGACATCCATACCAGGTCACATCACAGGTATGTTGACATGGTGCAGGGGTTGTACACAGCGGTCTGGCCAATGATAACGTTAGAGGCCACTTGATAGCATGAGGCCTCACTGTGTAGCAGTAATACCCTGTCACATTACAGGAACATCCCCACACTCACGGGGTCAACAACACTATAACGCACACCCCATAGTGTTGAGGTGAGGACACTTGCCTATGTGGTTATCACCCTCACAGTACTGTGCACCCACACGACGCGACACAGGGAAAGGACATGTACAGGTAGCCAGTACGGCTGAGACTGATGGCATCAACAGGGTAGTAGACTGCATCACCATGAGGGGTTAGGGATCCTGTGTGTTCTGTATGGCAGCATACACCCTCACTCCATGCACCAGACAGCCGTACATACATACACACACACACACACACACACACACACACACACACACACACACACACACACACACACATACACACACACTGTGGAGACCACAACTGTCATACACATACGGATAGCTTATGTGTGTGATACACACACCACACCTGCCTACATCATGCTTTCCACACTGCAGCATGTACTGATATCTACAACAGTGTACAGGGGTGTGTAACAATTGGGATGTATTCCCCACCATATGTGGCATATATGGTCACACATGCAAACACACATGGCAGTACTGTGAATGATACACCTGCTATATGATGATACATCTGACAGACATGCAGCAGTATTGGCCGCATTATGTGTACCAACGATATGTCCGACAATTGTGCTGCTATATGCACATGGAGGATGTAAGTTTTACAGGTGTCAAGTGATGTACAGTCGGTAACACCCGACCGCTGTGTCGGTTTTATGTCTTCACTGTCAAGTAACAGTAACATAGCGTACTGTTTGCACATGTAATGGTAGGATGGCATGTGACACACCTGTGAGCCATCCCCGGCGAACATCCATCTACACTGGTGGATCACCACTTTATGTACACACATCCATCCATACCTGATGTACATCCTACCGTATTGTCAGTATGTCACCATATACAGGTGTCAATGATGGGGCTGCATTGCAACTGCATGTTGTAGTTGGGCACAGATGAGTTACTTACATCAGCTACTGCACATGCATGGTAGCTGCATGCACACTACAGTTTGTACATGTGTGTTGGTCCTACATGCCTGTCATGTAGCCATGTTTGTATGCATTGCAATTGGTGGACATGTGTGTTGACATACATAACACATGGACTGTTGTATGATAGGATGGGTATCATGGGTAACTAGTACAGAGGGAATGTGTTCTTGGTCAACATTGCTACCTCATGTACTGTTGGTATTCAACAGCCATGGACCCACCTTCCATTTGCATGCGTATGATTTCTGTAGCCACTTGTCTGCACGGAGGACAGCAAAAGCTATGCTATGTACATATGTGTTGTGTGTGTGGTCCATGCACATATCCACTGCAATTACATGTATGACATATCCAAACATGTGTGTTCGTTGGTGTACAGCGACAGTCATCTGTCACAGCTGTGTAAGACCCAGGGCCCCTGGTATGTGTAGAGCTGACCTGGTTATGTACAGTGGTATCATTGCAATGCATAACACATGATGGAACCCTGTCGGTACATGTGTAGTCTGCACAGTTGCTATACACCTATGTACAGTCCACTGGTCATGAGTCACACGGCGTTGTGTTGATGTATGGCTGTGTATTGCTGGTCCAACGACATGGTGATGTCTGAGGGCTACATTGTAGACTGCGGTGTGTATATCTGTGATCTGCACCTGAGACATCTGTGATGGCTCCTGAGTGTGTACTGGTCAATACATGTGAGTGGCCTTCATGTACATGGGGACAGTAATACCATACTGTGCCCTTCCGTGTTTAGTATCCGTGTGCATACAAGATGGCATGCCCAGTATGCCGTTGTGTAGTTGGACACACAGTACATTCCAAACTGCACCCTTACGTGTTTAGAATCCGTGTGCATGCAAAACAGCCCTTTGCAACTGCTAAGTGTGTGAGCATGCCCAGTACGCCGTTGTGTAGTTGGACACACAGTACATTCCAAACTGCACCCTTACATGTTTAGAATCCGTGTGCATGCAAGATGGCCCTTTGCAACTGCTAAGTGTGTGAGCATGCCCAGTACGCCGTTGTGTAGATGGACACACAGTACATTCCAAACGGACATGTGATACTAAACGTGTGGGCATGGCCAGTGGCACTTTGTGTCGGTGATGTGCCTCTGTGTATGGGCATGGCCATTGACATCCTGTATAGTGATGGTGGACATCCAGGCAACAGATGTCCATTTTCAACATCACGATGGATGCCTACATTGAACACACTGGTTGACTGTCTTGCAGGGTGTACTGTCTGTGGCGCATCCCGTATCTATGTAGTGGTGTTGTAGTGCTCCGTAGATATTTAGTTGCCCCAATCACACCACTGCCGTGTGTTTGTCTACGTCTACCTTGGGACAGTAATATGCTTTCAGACTGCTCACTCTCTATACATTCCCTATCGGCGTCCTTGCCTTTGCGGATGATGTCACCCACCTAGAAGTATGCCTCTGGGAGTGCTGTGCTGAGTAATTTTGGTAGCGCGTTCTGTAAATGTGTATTGCTATAGTGTGATAAGGTAGTTAGGTGTATGTTCGACTCCCAGCCCTGCCAAGTGTGTGCCTCTGTGTCTGTGTGTGTGTGTGTGTGTGTGTTTCCAGCTGCCTGGGGACACAGTAATGCTTTTAGATGCCTCACACCATATACATTCCATATCGGCGTCTTTGCCTTTGCGGATGATGTCACCCACCTAGAAGTATGCCTATGGCAGTGCTGTGCTCAGTAATCTCGGTAGCTCATTCTGTAAATGCGTAATGCTGTACTGTGATAAGGTAGTTAGGTGTATGTTTGACTCCCAGCCCTGCCAAGTGTGTGTGTCTGTGTGTGTGTGTGTGTGTTTCCAGCTGCTTGGGGACACAGTAATGCTTTTAGATGCCTCACACCACATACGTTCCCTATCGGCGTCTTTGCCTTTGCAGATGATGTCACCCACCTAGAAGTATGCCTCTGGGAGTGCTGTGTTGAGTAATCTCGGTAGCGCGTTCTGTAAATGCGTAATGCTGTAGTGTGATAAGGTAGTTAGATGTATGTTCG